>NC_041214.2:37838900-37883057 GCF_002837175.3 Physeter macrocephalus
TTCTATTTCATTTATTTCTGCTCTGATCTTTATGATTTCTTTCCTTCTGCTAACTTTGGGTTTTGTTTTTTCTTCTTTCTCTAGTTCCTTTAGCTGTAAGGTTACATTATTTATTTGCGATTTTTCTTGTTTCTTGAGGTTGGTTGTGGTCGGAAAAGATACTTGATACGATTTCAATTTTCTTATATTTACCAAGGCTAGATTTGTGACCCAAGATATGATCTATCCTGGAGAATGTTCCATGAGCACTTGAGAAAAAAGTGTAATCTGCTGTTCTTGGATGGAATGTCCTATAAATATCAATTAAATTTATCTGGTCTATTGTGCCATTTAAAGCTTCTGTTTCCTTATTTTCATGGATTATCTGTCCATTGGTGTAAGTGAGGTGTTAAAGTCCCCCACTATTATTGTGCTACTGTCAATTTCCTCTTTTATAGCTGTTAGCAGTTGCCTTATGTATTGAGGTGCTCCTATGTTGGGTGCATATATATTTATAATTGTTATATCTTCCTCTTGGATTGATCCCTTGATCATTATGTAGTGTCCTTCCTTGTCTCTTGTAACATTCTTTATTTTAAAGTCTATTTTATCTGATATGAGTATAGCTACTCCAGCTTTCTTCTGATTTCTATTGGCATGGAATCTCTTTTTCCATCCCCTCGCTTTCAGTCTGTATGTGTCCCTTGGACTGAAGTGGGTCTCTTGTAGACAGCATATATATGGATCTTGTTTTTGTATCCATTCAGCCAGTCTGTGTCTTTTGGTGGGAGCATTTAATCCATTCACATTTGAGGTAATTATTAGTATATATGTTCCTATGAGCATTTTCTTAATTGTTTTGGGTTTGTTTTTGTAGGTCCTTTACTTCTCTTGTGTTTCCCCCTTAGAGAATTTCCTTTAGAATTTGTTGTAGAGCTGGTTTGGTGGTGCTGAATTCTCTTAGCTTTTGCTTGTCTGTAAAGGTTTTGATTTCTCCATTGTATCTGAATGAGATCCTTGCTGGGTAGATATGTGTTCCTAAGTCTGAAGTGGGTCTCTTGTAGACAGCATATATATGGGTCTTGTTTTTGTATCCATTCAGCCAGTCTGTGTCTTTTGGTGGGAGAATTTAATCCATTCACATTTGAGGTAATTATTAGTATATATGTTCCTATTAGCATTTTCTTAATTGTTTTGGGTTTGTTTTTGTAGGTCCTTTACCAATTATTGATATGTATGTTCCTATTACCAGTTTCTTAATTGTTTGTTTTGGGTTTGTTAGTGTACGCCTTTTCCTTCTCGTGTGTTTCCTGCCTAGAGAAGTTCCTTTAGCGTTTGTTGTAAAGCTGGTTTGATGGTGCTGAATTCTCTTAGCTTTTGCTTGTCTGTAAAGGTTTTAATTTCTCCATTGTATCTGAATGAGATCCTTGCTGGGTAGAGTAATCTTGGTGGTAGGTTTTTCCCTTTCATCACTCTAAATATGACATGCCACTTCTCTCTGGCCTGTAGAGTTTCTGCTGAGCAATCAGTTGTTAACCTTATGGGGGTTCCCTTGTATGTTAGTTGTTATTTTTCCCTTGTTGCTTTTAATAATTTGTCTTTAATTTTTGTAAATTTGATTACTATGTGTCTCGGTGTGTTTCTCCTTGGGTTTATCCTGCTTGGGACGCTCTGTGATTCCTGGACTTGGGTGGCTATTTCCTTTCCCATGTTAGGGAAGTTTTCAACTATAATCTCTTCAAATATTTTCTCAGATCCTTTCTCTCTCTCTTCTTCTAGGACTCCTATAATGCAAATGTTGGTGCGTTTAATGTTGTCCCAGAGGTCCCTTAGGGTGTCTTCATTTATTTTCATTCTTTTTTCTTTATTCTGTTCGTGGCAGTGAATTCCACCATTCTGTCCTCTTCCAGGGCAGTTATCTGTTCTTCTGCCTCAGTTATTCTACTATTGATTCCTTCTAGTGTATTTTTCATTTCAGTTATTGTATTATTCATCTCTGTTTGTTTGTTCGTTAATTCTTCTAGGTCTTTGTTAAACATTTCTTGCATCTTCTCGATCTTTGCCTCCAATCTTTTTCCAAGGTCCTGGATCATCTTCACTATCAATATTCTGAATTCTTTTTCTGGAAGGTTGCCTATCTCCACTTCATTTAATTGTTTTTCTGGGGTTTTATCTTGTTCCTTCATCTGGTACATAACCCTCTGCCTTTTCATTTTGTCTATCTTTCTGTGAATGTGGCTTTTGTTCCACAGGCTTCAGGATTGTAGTCTTTCTTGCTTCTATTGTCTTCCCTCTGGTAGATGAGGCTATCTAAGAGTCTTGTGCCAGCTTTCTGATGGGAGGGACTGGTGGTGGGTAGAGCTGGGTGTTGCTCAGGTGGGCAGAGCTCAGTAAAACTTTAATCTACTTGTCTGGTGATGGGTGAGGGTGAGTGCCCTCCCTATTGGTTGTTTGGCCTGAGGTGACCCAGCACTGGAAGCTACAGGCTGTTTAGTGGGGCTAATGGTGGACTCTGGGAGTGCTCATGCCAAGGAGTACTTCCCAGAACTTCTGCTGCCAGTGTCCTTGTCCCTGTGGTGAGCCACAGCCACCCCCCACCTCTGCAGGAGACACTCCAACACTAGCAGGTAGTTCTGGTTCAGTCTCCTATGAGGTCACTGCTCCTTCTCCTTGGGTCCTGATATACACACTACTTTGTGTTTTCCCTCCAAGAGTGGAATCTCTGTTTCCCCCAGTCCTGTTGAAGTCCTGCAATCAAGTCCTGCTAGCCTTCAAATTCTGATTCTCAGGGAATTCCTCCTCCCGTTGCCACACCCCCAGGCTGGGAAGCCTGACATGGGTCTCAGAACCTTCAATCCAGTGGGTGGATTTCTGTGGTATAATTGTTCTCCAGTTTGTGAGTCACCCACTCACCAGTTATGAGATTTGATTTTATTGTGATTGCACCCCCTCCTACCATTTCATTGTGGTTTCTCCTTTGTCTTTGGATGTGGGTTATCTTTTTTAGTGAGTTCCAGTGTCTTCCTGTCAATGATTGTTCAGCAGTTACTTGTGATTCCAGTGCTCTTGCAAGAGGGAGTCCTTACAGTTGTTTTAAACTTGTTTTTGTTGTTGGTCTTTCCTGGACATACACTTTCAATGACTACATTTTTATCCAGTCTCCTATAATAAGTCTTTCTGATTTTCCCATTTTCCATTCTTCTGATTGTGATTGTATAGGCATGATTATAAATAGAAATGGAAACATAAAGAAAGACAAAGCACCTAGACTTCTACCACCCTAATACAATACATGGTTACATTTTCCCAATTCCTCTTCTAGTATTTGTTTCTATGTATATATATTTAACTATATGTAAAAATGAAGAGTCAATTTAATTTTCTGCTTTTTAGTGACAATATTTTTCATATTTATGTGAGTCTTCATAAAAATCATATCTGCTTAAATTTTTATCAGAGGATGATGGACTATAGCCCAATTGTTCTATAAGTATAAACAGTCTACATATATAGTCATTTTTCTCTAATGAATAATATTTCAACAACCTCTGTACCTATAATTTTTTTCCTTTATTTCCTTAGCATAAATTTCCAGAAATGAGATCACTGGGTTTTTTTTCTACCTAATCTTCTCCTTGATCATAACGAAAGACAACCTCTCTCTTTGTTGACTCTGTTTTATTCCTTTGCTGAAACTACTCTCTTTTTAAAAAATTTATTTTATTGAAGCATAGTTGATTTACAATGTTGTGTTAATTTCTGCTGTACAGAAAAGTGATTCAGTTATTCATATATATACATATACACTTTCTTTTCCATTATGTTTTATCTCAGGATAGTGAATATGCTTCCCTGTGCTATACAGTAGGACCTTGTTGTTTACCCTTTCTATATGTAATAGTTTGCACCTGCTAATCCCAAACTCCCAATCCATTCCTCCCCACCCCTCACGCCCTTGGCAACCACAAGTCTTCTCTATGTCTCTGAGTCTGTGAAACTACTCTCTTGCTGCTTCCCATCACTTCCTATAACCAGATTCAATGACTTCCATTCAGGCAGCCTTCATTAATTAAGTAGCCAACCAACCCCAGATCCTCATGTTCATCCCTTCAACACCATGCCCTCCAGGCCTTTGTACATAATTGTTATATTAGTGTGAGCTGAGTCACACACCTTTTGAGTTGGTCACTGATTGTTTCCCACAGGTATGTTTTCTCTCCCTCTGGGAAGCACACCTCTGAGCTGACACATGTGCCTTTTCCTTCCTCCTTTGTTGTGAGCTGTTACCACAGCAGGCACTCACAGCAAGCCTGCTGCCAAGGACATATGGTTTCTCCACCAGTGAGTTCAGCCTACTGATTCCACATCCCCACACTGCTTGAGGGCACCCTAAGTGCCCTCACTAATCAATGATGCTCTACAACACACAGATACTCACGACTATGGTCCTTCATGAACTGGATTAGATCACATTGCTGTACATGAAAAAGGAGAGAGAAAATAAGAAACATGAACACAGTGAATTCCAAGTGGCCATATGCATTTCCCAGTGAACAGGTTGCATTTTTGTGTGTGTGAATAAGGCGATACATACAGAATATACCCGCTGCCCTGCCATGCCTTTAGGACCCTAGGAAAACAAAAACAGAGCAAGTTATTGGTATGTGAATTGGAGTCTTCAGTGCTCTTCCCCCACACACTGAGAGTATAAACCTTTCTTTTTCAGTGTTTGATCAATTAAGCTAATGTCTACCTAGACTGAACTGAATGATTTTTCTAGGACGACAAGAAGGAAAGAAACAAAAGTACTTTTTAAAGATACTTGTACTGCAGATAGAACATTTAGAAGGCATTTCTCATAATAATACTTAAAATTAGAAACAGCAGTCTTCCCAAAGAGTAGCATGAAGGAGAGACATTTACTGAAGTATATTTAAAATACTGGCAGCAGCACACAGCCTCAACATATGTGAAAAAAAAAAGACAATTACATGGCCAAATGGACATTACACAGAAGGAGAGCATACACACTAAGCTCATAAATGCTGAAAGGTGATGGAGGAAAGGAGTACAGATAATTGGGTGAGATGAGTCAGGGAAGGCTCTAAACACAGTCAGCTGCCTTTCTTGACAGTGTGAACTTTTCTCTTTTTCCCTTTATTTCCTTTTTATCAGGATCAGCCTTCTTCTTGGCAGTTGGTTCTTAATGTGTTTGCACATATGCATCTCTTTGGACAGCTTTTAAGTATTATTATGAGAAATGCCTTCTAAATGTTCTATCTGCAGTACAAGTATCTTTAAAAAGTACTTTTGTTTCTTTCCTTCTTGTCGTCCTAGAAAAATCATTCAGTTCAGTCTAGGTAGACATTAGCTTAATTGATCAAACATTGAAAGCTTTATAGTTTATGAAGAGCATTCACATTTGTTTATCTGATCCTCACAGCTACTTTTTGAGGTGTTTCCAACAGGACATGTCATTCCCATTTTAGAAGGAAATTAAGAGACCCAGGGACTAGTCCAAGGGCACCCAGGTAGCAAGAAGCAGAGTCTGGACTTGAACCAGTGCTTCTGACTTTAAATTCTGTGCTCATTCCAGTGGGCACCCTAGGAAGCAGCACATGCCCCTTAGTTCTCATGAGTGTACTTACTCTCCGTCCAGGAGGGCCTTGGGGTCCTTGAGAGCCTTCTTCACCTTTCAAACCTACAGTGAGCTGCAGGTAGAAATATACATGAGTTTCCACATCCTCTATCCATGGAGACTACCTCAGCCTTAATGTGACTTTATAATTAAAAAAATTTTTTTTAGCAAAAGCAACTATTAATTCAAGTTAAGCAAATTCCTTATGTGTAATATAAATAGCCATTCTTTTTTTCCCACAGAACTCACAGAAAAATTAATTTTTCCAATAGTTCATTGTTAGTGTATAGAAACACAACTGATTTTTTTTTTTTTTTTTTGCAGTACACGGGCCTCTCACTGTTGTGGCCTCTCCTGTTGCGGAGCACAGGCTCTGGACGTGCAGGCTCAGCAGCCATGGCTCACGGGCCTAGCCGCTCCGCGGCATGTGGGATCTTCCCGGGCTGGGGCACGAACCCGTGTCCCCTGCATCGGCAGGCGGACTCTCATCCACTGCGCCACCAGGGAAGCCCCACAACTGATTTTTATATTGATTTTGTATCCTGCAACTTTACTGAATTTATTACTTCTAACAGTTTTTTGATGAAGTCTTTAAGATTTTCTATCTAAAAGATCATATCATCTGCAGACACTTTTACTTCTTCCTTTCCAATTTGGATGACATTTATTTCTTTTTCTTGCCTAACTGCTCTAGCTAGGACTTCCAGTATTATGTTGAAAAGGAGTAGTGAGAGTGGACACCTATGTCTTGTTCCTGGTCTTAGCAGGAAAGCTTTCAGCCTTCAATTGTTGAGTGTGATGTTAGTTGTGGATTTTTCAAATATGGCCTTTATTAGGTTGAGGTACTTTCCTTCTATACCCAATTTGTTAAGAGTTTTTATATTGAAAGGATATTGAATTTTGTCAAATGTTTTTTCAGCATTTATTGAGATGATCATATGATTTTTATCTTTCATCCTAGATAGTCATTCTTAATTATTGGTAAACATCCATTTCCCTCTTAGCCTCTTCATTTAGTGATATCCTTTGCTCTGATACTGGCTGTGCATTTAAATCTAAATTAGTCATAAGCTAGAATTGGTGCTTTAAACAAGTGAATACACCAGAGCATACGGAGATCTAATAAAAAGCTGCCATCTGCAAAGAATCAAATAAGAAAAATAATTCCCCACATATATAAGGACATGGGTTGGCTGTATCATTCCCATAACTCAAGGTGATGGATATAGATGCTAATGAAATTTGTCCAGCCAGATGTAAAATATCTGTTGAATTGCATCTCTTTCATGTTGGTAATGACCATCGATATTACACTGAAACTTTAAAATGAAAGGATGCTTGTCTTGGCATTTTGGTTTTTTTAATAAGTATAACACTCTACTCTGCACTTTGCTATTTAGAACATCTCAACAGCCTTCCTTAAAATAAGTACCCCAGGTGACCTTGGCCCTGGGGACTGGAACTGTCAGAAAACGCTCCAGGACACAGTAGGAAGATGTCAGCTTCATTTCCACTCACAGGATTAATATTCTGGGCTTTAATATGTGCCCTAGAAAAGACTGGAAGACACTGGAACTCTTTAGAATAGCCTGTTATCAATCTGTAAATACTTAAAATAGTTCAGATTCATGGAACCATAGAATTTTAGAGCTGAAAGTAGCTTTTGTGTCATTAACTCCCATGTTATAGCAATAGAGACCTTGAAAAGATGTGGTTGGATTGACAATGCACATTTATAATTACAACATAAAAGCCAGAATCTTCCAAAGAAACATTTATTATTTCTGGAATTATAGGTCACTTACTGTTAGTCCCCTAAATCCTTTGGGTCCAGGCCCCCCAGGAATTCCAGGATCACCAACAACACCCTAAAGATTCAGATATAAGAAATCAAGATATTAAAATACTTGCTATGAAAGAATAAAAATAATTCTCTCCAAATCAAAATCTAATTGGTCTTATAGCTATATCATATATTAAATATTAAATGTCATTTCTTCTTGTCATTTAGAATTAAGTCATTGATACACCTAGATATTCTCCAAACTATTTTAATTTTCTGAGAATACAAATATTTATGCATCAATATCAACACAATGGCTATCCAATCAGTTACTAAAAATACCTAAAGAAAAATGCTTGAAAATCAAGGAAAACATACGGGGTATTGACTACATAAAGTACTAAATAATGAATTACTTCCTAAATTCATGAATCATTTCTCAAAAAGTTGAAGGTGAAAAGAAATTTATTCTGACTTTGGTGGAAAACTAATTTAACACTTATCTATATGCTAATTTACCATTTATCTGTAAATTGAAATATGCTAATTTTCTCTCTTTATCAGCAAATTAGAAAATTGGTCCTTTACAATGAGAACGCCTATCCTAACAGTTATTTATATAGTCCCTTCTTGAACCCTTCTCCACCTAAGGAAAGAATCTCTTTTGGTAATTCATCAATTAAAAGCACTTTTAAGGGAATCAAAAATTGGCTATTTTCCTATACTGTAGTTGATTCAATTTACTTAGACATTCTATTTTTTAATCCATATTTTCTATTTTAATTTGAGCATCAATGATTGGAAGACATACAAGATACTTTTACTTATTTAATTTTTATTGATGTATAATTGATTTACAGTGTTGTGTTAGTTTCAAGTGTACAGCAAAATGACTCAGTTATACACACACACATATATTATATATATATATATATTCTTTTTCAGATTCTTTTCCTTTATAGGTTCCTACAAAATATTGAGTGTAGTTCCCCATGCTATATATACAGTAGGTATATATACAGTAGGTCCTTGTTGTTTATCTATTTTATATATAGTAGTGTATGTATGTTAATCTCGAACTCCTAATTTATCCCTCCCCCCTTCCCCTTTGGTAAGCATAAGTTTGTTTTATGTCTGTGAATCTGTTTCTGTTTTGTAAATAAGTTCTTTTGTATCATTTTTTAGATTCCACATTTAAGTGATATATTTGTCTTTCTCTGACTTACTTCACTTAGTATGCTAATCTTTAGGTCCATCCATGTTGCTGCAAATGGCATTATTTCAATCATTTTTATGGCTGAGTAATATTCTGTTGTGTATATGTATACAACATTCTTTAACTGTTCATCTGTCAGTGGACATTTAAGTTGTTTCCATGGCTTGACTATTGTAAATAGTGCTGCTATGAACACTGGGGTGTATGTATCTTTTCGAATTAGAGTTTTTGTCTTTTCCAGATGTATGCCCAGGAATAGGATTGCTGGATCGTATGGTAACTCTAGTTTTAGTTTTTTAGGGAACCTCCATACTGTTTTCCATAGTGATTGTACCAATTTGCATTCCGAACAACAGTACAGGAGATTTCCCTTTTTTCCACACTGTCTCCACCATTTATTATTTGTATACTTTTTGATGATGGCCATTTACAGTTGATTTTTAATGTTTATTTCATATCCAACAATCTTGTTAAATTCTACTAATTTGTTGGTAATTTTGGATTTTCCATATGTACACAATGATAGCATTTGTGAATGGCACTTTTATTTCTTCCTTTTCAATCCAACCTAAAGGCTCCCAAGATGTCTATCATTCCAGTTACTTGCTATTATGCCTTTGTACTTGTATACAAATGTATTTAATTTTTAAATAAGTTTTATGGAGTGATGACACATATGCAGAAAAAAATATAAATCATAATTATACAAGTTGATGAATAGTCACAAAGAAAACACACCCATGTAACCACCACCCAGATCAAGAAATAAACCATTACCAGCACATCAGAAGCCCCTCCATAGCTCCTCATAGTCCTTAGCCTAAGCTTTTTCCCCAGAGTAACGAGTATCCTGTTTTCTCACACAGTAGCTTGGTTTTACCTTTTAAACTTTAGATGTATATGCACGCTTACAGTACTTAATCTTTTGCATTGGTGTCTTTCTCAGTAAGTATCCATGGTACTGTGTATAGCTATTCATTTGCATTGCTGTGCATTATTCCATTGTAATCTACCATGCTGATGACATTTTGGTAATGTTGAGTTGGCTTCCCCTTTGGTAAGCATAAGTTTGTTTTCTATGTCTGTGAGTCTATTTCTGTTTTGTAAATAAGTTCATTTTTAAGGATGCTTTTTTTTTAAAAATAAATCTTATTACAGAATTTATACAGTGTATAAAACAGATATAACCTGAGCTACTCTGGTTGAAATGGAAGGAATGTCTTGTCGTAGAGCCTGGAGGTGAATTTCAGGCTGGTAGGCAATGAGGAATTCTAGAAGATGTTTGACCAAGAGAGTAACATAACTAAGTTATACTTTGGAAAAAAAAGAGAGTAGTGTTTGGGATTAACTGAAGCAGGTTAAAGTTGCAAGTAGGAGACTAATGAGAATATGGTAATCTTTCAGGTAAGAGGAAGTGAAGGCCACGATAATGAAGGGCAAAGTACAACAGCAGAAGGCAAGAGTTTTGCATGAGATCACCGGGTAGAGAAATCAAGAAAAGGACTAAGGACTAAACTTGAGAGGGTACCTAGAGGTAGGATTTCAAGACAAGGGACATCAGGCAGTGAAGGACAAATTTTCCAATTTAAAGGTTCATAGGAGTTAAGTATGGTCCTTTCTTCATGAAGCTCAGGCAAACCGATTGTCTTGCTTTTTTTTTTTCCTGTTTCATTCAGATCCACATACTTAATTCTCAAGTAGAAGGTCAAGATCATGGTAACTTTGACAAGTTATGTGCACAATACCTTTTGACCCATATCTCCAAGGAATCCTCTTCGGCCCTACGATTTTCAGCAGAGAACATAAATAAATCAACACACCATTTAATTGATTCACCAATTAAAGAAATAATTGTTTTCCATATTTACCTTTACTCCTTTTCGTCCCATAGGACCATAGCCCGGAATGCCATAATCACCCTGTGAATATATCAGTTCATTTCAATTTCTCAAGAGTGAAAATTAATTGTAACCTATACTGGGGAGATTATGGTGTCAGGATAAAAGCACCGGGGACTACCAGGTGGAGGGGGCCTGATGAACTTGAACTCTTGGAATATTCATGCCGTTTAGTTTTCCACACTTCCTGGTATATGCCCTGGTACTTCTTTGGTCAGCTCCACTGTGCAGACATGACAGGAGGCAGAGGGATGGTCATTTAGGACTAGTGGAGTCAGTGGCAGTTACTTGCCTGGAAAATTAGGAGCTGGTCCAAAGAACACTGGGTGAGGAATTCCCCAAAAAGGAATTGTAAATGGACCATAAATATATTGAAAATTGTTATCCTCACTAGTAACCAAAGAAATGCAATTTGAAACAGTAATTAGACAACATTTTTCGTCAGTAAAATTGGTAAAGATGAAAAAAAAGAAAGTGACAATACCCATTGTTGGTGTGTATGCCCTGACGTGAGCACTCTTCCTGCACAACACAAGGGTACATACGTCCTTGGAATTTTCCTAAGGACACTTTGCAATAAAGTTCAAAGCCTTAATTAAACATGTACGTATTCCTTGAACCAGCTATGCTACTTCTAGAAATTTCTATGTAGAAATTAATTATGGTTTTATCCAAAAACTTAGTTACATACAAGAATATTCATTACTGTGCTATTTTAAGACAGTGAAAAACTGAGAGCAAACTAAATATCCAGTAATAAGAAGTTGGTCAAGTGAACTAAGGTATATACAGTCAATAGAATATTTTGAAGCTATTGAAAGTAACTTTGAGGGAAAAATGTAATGACATGGAAGTATGTCCATGATACATTGTTAATAGGGAAAAATAATTTTTTTTTCTATCTCCAGGATATTAGTGATATGTCAAAATGGTGGGATTATGGGTAATTTTTCTTTCCCATTTCCCATGTTTTATGCTTAGTCAATTTTCTACAATATCTATGCATAACATTTGTAATAAATGTTATTTTTGAAAAGAAATTAATTCTTTTCCTATTTTTTTCTTATATTGACTGCTTTATGAACTGAGACTCTGGTACAGCCAGAGCAACTAGAACAGATACTCTATTTCTTGATCCTACTACCCTCTTGTCACTCTGGAGTTTTATAAGAAGTCATTTGATTTTCAGCTGACATGGCCATATAGGTTGTTAAAATACTGAGCTCATCCATTATTCTCTCTGCATTCTCCTTTCCCTCTTGCTGTTCTCCCTTTCTTTTAGCAGACAGACTAGCTATAGAATGAGTGCTTCAGGGAGCAGGAGGAATGTCTCTACACCTTCCTAGGAGGTCCCAAAATACCTTCAGGACCCCAGGTGCTTAAGCTAATGGTGTCAGCCCCCTTTTCTTTACTGAGCCCTTGGACCTGCTAAAGGGCAAGAGTCCTAAAACCTCATACTTGCTTTCCTTGCCGTCCAGCTTGCCCCAGTGGCCCTGGATCTCCAGGAATTCCAGGTTCTCCCTAGTGAGACAAGGAGAGCTTCAGATCAGTAAAAATCAAACCTGGCTCCCACCATAGGACGTTCTGTCCACTAGTTGGGGACACTCAGTGTTCTCAGTGAGGGTTCAATGCTCAGTAAGCAAGGGAGTGTAGGAAACAAATAACGATCTTCCCAAAGGCAAGCAGGAAACACCAGCACAGCCCAAAGCTGGACTCAGTACTGCTTTCCCAGTGCTATAGAAGGACTAAAGGAGAAGAGAAAGAGTGGAAAATTTACTCCAGGGAAAGTGGATTCATTTGCTGATTTATTCACCCATCCAACAGTTATTTATTGTCCTGGAAAAGGAACTGTTGAACATGACCGATGTGGTCCTGCCCTCACCAAGAATACTCTGATTGGAACGAGAGACAATTAGGCAATTCTACACTGTGTGATAAAGTTCAGGGTGCTGTGGCAGCAGAGAGAAGGGGACTCTAACTCAGATTTGGTGGGGCGGGCAGGCTGGCTGCCTGAAGGAAGGGAGCAGGGATGCTGAGGCTTAAAGGATAAGTTGTGTGAGCTGGAAGAAGGACCAAGGGAGGAGTGAGAATGGAGGAGGAAGGCACAGTGAGAAGCCTGGGCAGGCACACAGGAGTGAGATGAGCTAGGAAGCCTTAGAATTAAACAGGGTCAAAGGGTCTTCTAAGCTACTGGAAAATTTGGAGATTTTCCTAAGGGTTATCCGAAGTTAAGACCAGTGACATAATCTGTAGGACTCAAATGAAAGCATGGGCCCTTAACTCAAAAGCAGTCTTTCCAGACTGTGATAGCACAGCTTGAGGCCAAGAAGGGGTGCCTTCTAAGCGAGGTCCCCTGTGTGACTGAACAGGTCCCAGGCCCAGGAAGCTGGCCCTGGGGGAGGGTGTTGCTGAAAGGTTTTGAGCAGGGGAGTGAGATTCTGAACAGGCCAACAGTCTGTTCTCTAACGATCTCCAATAAGGACATTTCTGAGAAGGTAGGTTGAGTTAGACCGAGAACTGCATGCATGAACAGATCTGAGTTCTGACATCCTCCATGCCCCTGGCTGACTCTACCACCAAGTGCCTTGATGCATTCAGGAAACCTGCGAGTTGAGTTTATCACAGTTGTTTCATGATAGGTGAATAAACCTTGTCTCTCCTAGTGAAATGGGGCAGTTTCAGAGAGGAAGGAAAAGAATATTGGCAGAAAGCTGGTGAGTGGTTGATTGTGCCTGGATCATGTGAAGAATTAACATGAAAATCAAGAAAAAAAATGGAGCTACTCTTTTCTCAGTATCTGAAATCTGTAAGAAATAACACTTACCTTTTTCCCCGAAAGTCCAGGCCTTCCAACACTCCCTTTATCTCCCACTGGCCCAGGAGCACCCTGAAAGAATATAGGAAACACAGATGTTGGTGCTACAGCAATTTGTACAAAACCTGTTAGATTAGTTTTGCTTTTCTTTGTGTCATTTCTAACAATTTCTTGATGCCTCCTTAACAAGAAACCCAGCCTGAAACCAGGTGACTCAGGCTACAGTCCTGGTTAGAGGACCCCAAGTCTTCATTGGCAGGGACATCACTAGTCCAAATGGGGGCTTAGTGAGAAATAAAAAAGGCACTCTTGACACAACACATGTTATTTCTGAATGTGGCAAGTTTGTTATGGACTGATTTTGTTAGAACAAGACATTGTGCTGTCATTGTCACTTTTGTGCTCTGTGCCATCCACACATATAAAATAGGATGTCAAATGTGTTTCAGTTTCCCAATCTGCAAAGGGGCAAAATGGTCTTTCACAAATATGCTGGGAAGATAACTGAGCAAACATGGGTATCACTTGCCTTCTAAACTCTCGCTATCTGAGCTGAAAAACTGAATAGATTCAGAACATTTTTCATACGAATCTCTCACCATCCAAACTCTCATTACTTACTGTCAGAAACTTGGGAATCAAGTAGTTTCAGAGGGTGAATTCAAAGCTGAACTTAAGAATCAAATAAATTTGGGTAGCAAGGGATCTTTGCAGAGTCCATTTCAAATATCTATAGTCAATGGAGATAGGCATGGCACCAATAATTTTTAAAAGTTAGAAAAAGCAGAATAACGTATCAGGTTTTGAAATGTTCATGAGTCAGCAAGATGTGCATTCTTCTAAAGGCTTCCTTCAGGCAGATGAAGTGAGTTTGTGCTTTCCAAGTCAAACCCCCGGGAAGGAGAAAGGCGAATGTACAAGGAATCTGAGCTGTGCTAAAGATTTGCCCCCAATTTGTCCCAAGTTAATCCCCAAATGAAATACTCCATACTAGATAATATAAAATAAACTCTACGTGAAGATGTCTTTGAAGCAAGAGGAAAATGAAGGCTGGAGACCATTGATGGTACCATCTGAGTCACGCACCTGAGGTCCTTTGTGCCCCTCGTTTCCCTTCTCTCCTTTCCTGCCGGGAAGTCCATTTGACCCCTTTGGTGGTAACAAAAGAAACACAATGCAATGAAGTCAATGAAAACTGACTTTCTTCATTGGTGCTTTTGAAACACCTGCATGGAAAAGCACCTATCCAGCCCTTCAAGCAGCTTTAACACTGCGATTAAGCATGTCTCTGAAGAGGAGTTGAAAGGAGACCCAAACTCAGTGGAGCAGCTCTTATGAAGGAATATTCTGCCTGGGTGTAAGACCTCATCCCTCTGTGGCAGGGAGAAATGGAAAAGAGACTAAAAGGAGAAATAAAACCCGTAGAAGAAGGAAATGAGACATAAACAATAGGCAGATGGATTCCTTTGATGGGGCAGGTTACCTGGGCCAAAGTGCATCAACGTGTAAAAGAGAAAGCAAGTTAGCACAAAAGGACATTTTAGCAGCAGATCCCTATCAGAGGAATTAAAGCACTTTTTTGATCATATTTCCCATCAAATGCATGGTTCTCATATGGTTCTCTCACACAGAAAGAAAAACTAGAGGTGCTGGTATTGTTTCTCATCACCAAGGCAGCAGCTGTAAGATGTCCTGGCTGCCCAGTGCAAATGGTGGTTACAGCCACTGGGCTGGCCTTGTTTCACAGCCTGAGCATCAAAGGGGACCCTGGAGGGGCTGAGGTAATGTCACCCCTCTCCCTACAAAGTCTGGGGATGGATTTAGGCTGGTCTCATGGCTACTCATTCTAGAGGACACCAGAACCACTCAAGAGAATTCCAAATTCAGGCTTAGTATGAAGAATCTAGAACTTTCTAGAAGAAAAATGAACTCCTGGAAAGGTCTTAGGATGGACACATCTATGTAGGCAGGTCCTTCCAGACAAGTTCAGGCTTAAAGTAGACTCCATCAGGTGACTATGTACCCATGTGTTGCAAACCATTCTCTAGGATGACCCTGGCATATTTCTGACATGGAAAAGAAACAGAGATGTCCTAATTCCAATGCCCATCTCACTAATGATATGACCAAGAAAAAATGCAGATGACTCACACAGAGCCCTATCAGTGATATTCCAGAAGCACTGTCACCCCCTGTAGAATCAGCTTCGGAAGAGGTGAGTAATAGTTGCCAATTCCTAACTTTCCTTCATTGGAGTCTGCGTGCAGGACCTCACTTAAGAAAAATCAATTTGTTGATCTGGATACTGATTACTAACATAGTATTAAGGTCTCAATAATTCACTATGACTAAAATGCAGACATGATGCCAGGTATACACAAGAGCAAGCCTTTCTTCTATCAAGTGAGCTGCAAATTTTGACAGAGCAAAATCACCCACCCACAATGGGAAATGTAGAATCCCAGAGAAATGTACCAGGGAGGAGGGCGGGGGCAGCTTCAAATTGTCTCAGTTATTTATTTTTATACAGAACTACATCTTCCCATCAGAATAACAGCATTATCAGTATTACAAATATTCCAACATACCTGTGAGCCTTGTAATCCTTCGGCTCCTGATGCACCTTTAAGTCCAGGGTTCCCTGGTTCCCCCTGATGGATGAGTTTTCAGTGTTAAGATTCTCTTCACATGGTTTCCATATACGTTTTCTCTTCTTAGTACCTAGTGCTTCAGGGCTTCAGGGCATGGTACCCAGGAACTATCTTGTCTGACTCTTGGCTCATGCCCTACTTGGCCTAGGATTGTACTCTTCCAAACTGTCTGAGAATTGAACTCCAGGTCATTTCTTACTCTAAGACAGAATTTCACTCTCTTGCAGTCAATGCCCAGGGTGTGTGAACAGCACAGCCTGCAGGGCTGCACAGGTCCCCTGTCTCTGAAGTGTCTGTGAAGGAGCCTTGCCTTAGGTCAGGCCTGTCCTGTGTCTGGCAGTCTAACTGATCCCCCAGTGAGTGGGGCTCATGTCCAGTGCTCAGCCCTTCCTAAAGCAGCCGCATCAAACGCTAACTCATCGGCAGTACCATCTGCCTGTGACACATCTCCTTGGCCTCACCTCCCACAGAGGACGGTGTGGGGGAAAGGATACTCACCGAGGCACCCTGGACCCCTCTCTGGCCTTCTCTTTCCTGGATCAGAAAAGACAAAATGTTAGTGTGTGGGTGTCTGGATGGAGATTCCTTAGAGGCAATCCGACCTGTCTTGTCCCTGACAGACAGAGTAACGAGCAGCTCGCAGAAATGGTTTCCCCGAATCGCTCTCCAAAGACAAGTTTACACACTGGGAATTTAATTACCAACTAACATTTGGAGGATTGATCACAAACCAATCCAAAAGTCATTACAGACCTAGCTCCAGCCCGACAACCCTGACAATTATCCGGGAGGCTGTTTGGAGAATGAAATCATCCTGAAGCACCTGTCTGATACCTCCCCTCTCCAGCAAACCCTACAAAGTACTGTCTGCTGATCAGAGGATTCCTGCATGAGAACAAGCTGTGCCATATCCGTCTCTCTCTGTCCTGGGTCCCTGATCGTATCTTAGAGGGGAGTACAAACTCGTTATACACAGTGCTTCCCATGGGCCCACTGGGGTTAGACTCCATGGAATTCTCCAAGGAGGAAATGGCTGATGGGGTCAGGTCAGCTCTGTGCTGGTCCAAATGCCACCATCAGGGTTGTCTGAGAAGAGCTGGTCTGAAGCTAAAATCTGGCAGCACCTCTCCAGAAGCTACCTCAAGTTGCCAGTGCAGGCTCTCCATCTAGTGGCTGTCTCTGCTTTCCAGAGGGTAGCCAAGCGGGAAGAAGATCCAAGCCCCAGATCCTAACTTTCTCCCTAAATAGCAATGATGAGTATACTCTCACCCCTCACCTCCCACCTCTGCCTCGTTGAGTGAGCCGCAGAACATCTCACCCATTGATCTACTTTGTGTGGTGATAAACAACTATGATTATTTTATGTACAAAACAAATACTTAAAACTTTTTCCTACGTTCACTTGGAAAGGTAGCCGTGGAAATGACTTCAGAGCAGCTGTTTTTTTTCAACTGCCCAGCTTCTGAACCTCCTTAGAATAAAACACCTGACCAAATATCATCTCCACCAGTTTGGCTGATGATTAGAATTCTTCCACGGAGGTTCTACCCCTCGATTCAGGTACTCTTTGCTTTTAAAGTGCAAATACCCTTTGGGAGAAGTTACCCATTGTAACTTGTCAGCCGTTTGTACCTTGATGTGACTCACAAGAACTCTTGATAGATGAAAGCAGAGCAGAAACAGTACAGTTTGAAGCCACTGTTTCCATGATGTCATAATTCTGTCTACATTAAAAAGCAAGGATAAAATAGCATTCCTATTTTAGTAGCACAATGGTTAGGGATGTGTCCTCAGAAGTCAGATAGCCTTGAGCTCACCCCTGCCCTTTAAAGCCTGGGTGGCACAGAGCAATTGCACAATAGGTCTGAGCCTGGCTGATTAGGAGTGAGACTCCCTGGGTTCAAACCCCAGCTCTACCATTTACCTATCCTGATCCTGGGCAACTTGTCCAAGATTTCTTGCTTTTTCTCATCTGTAAAATGGATATAATATTAGTATCTACCTGATAGATTTGTTATGAGGATTAAACAAATTAATATTTGAAAGTGATTTGATTAGGACCTGGCACAAAATATGTGCTCTAGAAGTATAAATACTATTATTTATATGTATTCCTTGTGCCTGACAGGCCAAAGGCAATGGGCCTGGAACATGGTTTCAAATGCTCTGGTTCTTAGTACATGGATCCGTTGCTTTGTCAATAGCTGGGGCAACAATTAATTTACACAGGTTGAAATTCTGTCATGTGGGAGGAGATGTCTTAGGTTTGCTTGTGTTTTTAGAATTTGTCATCCATTTAAGATCCTCTGACCATCATAGAGAATTCTAGCCTTCACTGGAAAGGTGAAGGAGGGGGTAGAAAAGCCATTGTTTTATATCCATCCATGTTGATTTGTTTAATTACAAAGGAGGAGATGGGCAGGAAAGTGGGTGAGGATGGGGGAGGGAGGCTGAGAGCCTCCTGTCCATGAAGTGACTTAAAGTCATTGGCTGGTTTGTCCAAGTAAGAATCCCCTACCCCACCCCACTCTTTTTAAAAAAGTGCCTGATTGATGATGACAGCTATAAAGCTATTTCAAACTAAAAGTATTTTCTCTTAAACCAACAAAACTACATATTTATCTTAAATTTATAGTATTTAGTTCATCTTGCTGCTCTCCTGCTTCCTCTGATTAATTTTAATTCTCTTGTATGGAGAGGTGGGCAAAGTCCCAAAGAATTTCACCAGAAGCACTGGGAAGCTAAGCCATCCAACTGCAGACCCTTTCCCTTAACTATGAGTCAAGATAAACAAAGGCAAGAGGAACTAAAACATTCATCCACTATCTCTCCCAGAGGGAGAGGCAGTCAGTCACAGCTTTCAAAGTGGTGAGAAGATTCCAAGTTTGTGACAGAAAAGGAAGCCAAGTATTTTCAGTGTCCTCGTGAACAAAACTCAGGGCCAAATCTACATTTGGACATTATTCTCTTTTGATGATCTCCGTTCTGAGTGCATGATGAAAGGGTTTCTAACACATTATAAACATCCTCTCTAACTTTGGCAGTCCACAAAGGGAAAAGTGATTTCTTCGTTGTTCCTTAAAAAGAAGCAAAAATCCAACATTTCTGTTTTAGGCTTGCTATCACATGGGATGCTGTAAAATTACCACAGCATCTTCAGGTTGCCACTGGTTTGGCCCTAATCGCCAATGTTTTGGTTTATTCAGGAAGAATTTATCTGTAATTCTTCTTTCCCTTTGGCGACATATGAGGAGGAAGAGAGCACATTTACCTATTACTTAATATTCTACAGAAGCTCAAATATGCTAAGCTACTGGAGGAAGGTTTTTATGTGAAAGTCACTGGCTCTCTTCAAAGACATTTAAAAGTTTCTGGAAGGTGGAAAGGGAAAGGCAGACCGTCACAGTGGTTCTCAACCAGGGGCAATTTGCCCCACCACCGCATCCCCCATTACCCCCGACTGACATTTGGCAAGATCTGCAGGCATTTTTGGACATCACAACTGGGGAGGAGTGGGTGCTACTGACATCTAGTGGGTAGAGACCAGGGATGCTGCAAAACATCCTATAATGCACAGGCTAGCCCGTCACAACAAAGAATTACCTGGCCCCAAATGACAACAGTGTCAGTGTATCTGCCCTGGATCAGCTAACTGCAGCGACACATATTCTGAATGCCTCTTGGCATCTCCAGGTGATAAGGAGGGGAAATAAACGTCCACGGAAATACTTACACTGCTCCCTCTGGAACTAGGACTGCCTTGTGTCCCTTTCGGGCCGGTTCTACCCTAGAAACACAATTGTTCCCCCAAGGTCATAAGGCAAAAGAGTCTGAGTAAATGACAAAGACATCAGCATAAAAATCTCAAGCACTATTAAAACAGAACAAATGTGCCATGCCAGAATGTTTCTGCATATTAACCCTATTGGGTACATATCCATTAAAGAGGAAAATGGTATAGCAACACGCACTGCTAATGACCAATTTCCCCATATAATAATATCACCTGCTAGAAACTTAATAACTTTGCCCATAGAGGTGTAACCTTCTACAGGCATACCTTATTTTAAGAAAATAAGGCTCTCTTAAATGGGAACTTAGGGGTAATTGTTCAGTTAGAAAAACTGTTATGTATTTTACTAAATAATTTAGACTTTAGGAAAGCCTCAGCTCGATAACAGAATTAATCAACTCATATATGTAAAATAGATCCAATTACTTGTCTTCCTTGTTTTCCTTTGGAGCCCTTTTGTCCTTTGATGTTACTGCTTTGTCCTGGATTACCCTAGGGGAAGATTTTAAAAGTACTTTTGAATCAAGAAATATCAACTTTTTTTTTTCTCAAAATGGTACAATATTAAGAACTAAACTAATTTGGGTTAAGTAACGAGAGGTGTGAGAAAATTCTCCATATTTGAAACTCACGAATTAAAATAAAAAAAAGAAACAATATTTCTCCAAGTCTGAAGGAGGGTTAGTGATAAATGAAGAATTAAAAGAGTGCTTGCTGAAGCTATGGCGATTTTCCCTTCTCTATACTGGCAGCTTCACTGATGCACTCATCCAAACATGCTTATGCCAGTTTCTCAAAGGTGTAGTAAGATTCCCCTATAATCGAGTCTTCAAATAGGGAATCAATAAGGTTAGAAACCCAATAAGCAAAATTATGGAAATTTCATTCCCAAAGGAACTTGAAAGTCTCAAGATACATAAGGATGAATTAGATGGAATTTTTAGTTCCCATCTCTGAATTTTTGACATAATCAGCCCAAATCAGATGCAGGTTTTCCCCAAACCAATAAGCCTCAGTCAACACCTACCACCCCCTCCCAAGACATGCCTTTGCCTACCGGTTAGCAGGAGACACAAGAAGTGTGGAGTAAACTACACAATTAAGAGCCACTTGGGCCCCAGTAACTTACAGGATCCCCTGGGAAGCCCTTCTCCCCATATCCCCCAGGAGGGCCTCTGGAACCTGGGCTGCCCTGAAAAAAATAAAATGAGCTTCTGAGTTAGCTTGTAGGAGAGTGTTAAAATGTCAAGGGTCGGGCTTCCCTGGTGACGCAGTGGTTGAGAGTCCGCCTGCCGATGCAGGGGACACGGGTTCGTGCCCCGGTCCGGGAAGATCCCACATGCCGCGGAGCGGCTGGGCCCGTGAGCCATGGCTGCTGAGCCTGCGCGTCCGGAGCCTGTGCTCCGCAACGGGAGAGGCCACAACAGCGAGAGGCCCGCGTACCGAAAAAAAAAAAAAAAAAAAAAAAGTCAAGGGTCGTTGTGTTTGGAGGGGAGAAAATCAATCAGACAAAATGATCTACGTTCCTCTATCCCAGCCAGATTCCCTTTGATCTCTCAAGCAGTACAAGGTCCAGTTTTAAGCCTATAGTCAGGATTATTTATAAAAAGGCTGGGAAAAGGGAAAACTTCTCATGGTCTAGCAGATTACTGCCCAGCAGAACCTTCTGCAGAGATGGAGATGTTCTGCATCTTCACTGTCCAATATGGTAACCACTGGCCATAGTTGGCTGTCGAGCACACGAAATGCGGCTAATACATCTGAGAGCAGAATTTTTCATTTTAGTTAATTTGAATTTAAGTAGTCACATATTGCTAGTGGGTTTCGTATTGGAAATCCCAGCCAGTTTAGCAACTTCTGAAATCTGTAATTAAATTGTCCACTGGAAACCGCCACTGGGATGTTCCACTGTCACCTCAAACTCAACTGTTCCCAACTCAACTTGCCCAAGCTGGGATCCTTGCAGGCATTTTGACTGGCTTCTCATTGTCTGCTCCTCTGGTTACCTGGAGATCTGATATCCCGGAGTCAGAACTAGGGTGAGACAAACAAGGTACCTAGGGTGCAAATTTTAGGCAGGCACTCACGCTTTGCTTCGCTCTGAGAATGAGTGCTTCCTTAAATTTTGCACACTAGGTCCTCACTCCAGCCTGGACCCTGTTACAACCTTCATGGGTCTTGTGTCTGTTGCTTTACTTGAAAGCTTCATCACTTCTCACCTTGATTATTACAGCTCTGCCTCTCATATTTGCCTTGCATCTATGTCATCCCTAATGCATCCTCCACACTACTGTCAAGGAATATTTCTAAAATGCAAATTCGATTGTGACCTCCCTACTTAAAATTTTTCTCAGGTTCCCCATTCCTTAAAGGCTAAAATCCAGATTCCTCCTCCATGGCTCACCAGTGCCTTCACCAGCTCTTCCCACCTGCTCTTGAACCTCACTTCCCTCCACCTGTACCCTAAAGCTCACACCAAGCAGAACAACTTGCAGGGCCCCCAAGCCTCCATGTCTTTGCTTATGCTGTTCCCTCTGTCTGGACTGCCCTTTCTCCACATCTTACTAATTCCTATTCATCTTCAGCTCAGGGATCATTTCCTCCGGGAAGGTTTCCTGCACTCCCTCCCCACCCTGCAGAGTTAAGTGCCCTTCTCTGGGCTCCCACCTAGTTACCTGTAACATGACCCCAACCACATACTGTGTCGTCATTAGCTATTGATATGTCTGTCTCTCCAACTACACCAGGGGATCCTTGAAGACAAGGACAGTGTGGTTCATCTCTGAGTCGTTAGGACATAACTTAGTGCCTGACACATGCCAGGTATTCAGAAGTATTTGATAAATAAGTGAATCATAACATAAAAGGAGAGCCGCTTGGAAGCAAGGAGGTACACATTAATGAGTGTCAAAATGAATTGAAAATAAAAAAATGTTTCTCTGTGATTTGCTACACCAAGGCCACCAAAATAATTTTGTCTCTTTCTCTTGCTTTTTATTTTTTTCTGATGCAATAAAGAGAAGAGGTAAGCTGCTAACAGGCAAATGCATTCATTTGCAGACTTCTGAGAAACATGCTCATAGAAGATCCTTGCAAGTCCTGAATCCTCCTAGCTGGAAATTCTTGAAAACTGCATAGTTACCCACTTGCACCAAATGAGGATGTAGCATCTATTCAGTGGTAATAGGCTTCATTGCTGTCAACTTTATTCCTCATAACCTGTGACACACAGCAATGAAGACTATCTCTAACACCAAATTCTCCTTCTTTGATGTACTGAAAAGTGTTACCTGGGATCCTGGATCACCCTTTTCTCCCTTTTTCCCAGGAAGTCCATGAAAGCCCTAAAAGAAGACAAGGCAAACAAAATTCCCATTAAAGAAATACATCAACCTCATGACGATTTCATGGTACTTGAGGAAAAATGGCTTTACCTCTTCCCCATCGAGTCCATCAATCCCATTGTCTCCATGTTCTCCCTGCAAGACAAGATGGGCAGCAATCAGATCAAGGGAGATCTCTGCCACGTGCTTATCAGTAAACTAAGCCCATTAGGAAGTGAAATTTGACTGAAGAAGTAACTACAGTACCTTATATCCAGCAAATCCTTTGGATCCCTATAAAAGATTAAATGTCTCTCACTGGTATGTCAAGGAGAATGTGGATTCACAGTCTGTTGGGGCAGGAAGGGGCTGTCTCCGTTAAGAGAGTGATTTTGTATTTCTTTAGTAGCTTCTGGGTTTCCAACCACAAAGAGGTTACAGGTGGAATTTAATAATGCTCAAAATTTCTTGAGATGACTAAATAGACTTACTCTGCAGAAGAGGAAACTAACATGTAATTGGAGAAAGGGAAAGTGGGGGGGGGTGTGGAAGAGAGAACACAGAAGAGGGAGGGGACGGAGGAGAGACGGAGAGGATGCCATAGAGAATTAAAAATACAATATTTACCTTTAGACCCCGCTCCCCTGGACATCCTGCAATCCCTCTATTTCCTTGGGGTCCAGTGTCTCCTGGTCTTCCCTAAGAACAGGTACCCAAACAGGTATCCAAAATGACTCTTTTGCCAGAAGCTGCCAGCTGTTTACTTTTCAAGAGTGAAGCCAGAGCAGCTGGGCACTCTGAGCTCTAGACAAAGCAAACTCTCCTGCAAATTCATTAATTAACTCTGGTTTTCCCCTCGATTCAAGCATTTTCCCTTCAGGGCTTCCTTACGGATCCAGGATCACACAAAGGTGTGGGATGGGCTCAGTTGCTCCCCTGCGCTTATCAGAAAGCACAGCCAGGGCTTCCCTGGTGGCGCAGCGCAGTGGTTGAGAGTCCACCTGCCGATGCAGGGGACGCGGGTTTGTGCTCCGGTCCGGAAGGATCCCACATGCCGCGGAGCGGCTGGGCCCGTGAGCCATGGCCGCTGAGCCTGCGCGTCCGGAGCCTGTGCTCCGCAACGGGAGAGGCCGCGGCAGGGAGAGGTCCGCGTAACGCAAAAAGAAAAAAAAAAAAAAAAAGAAAGCACAGCCAAAGGTTTGAAGTCACTTCACTTCGCAGCCACATTCCCAATGCTCCACTGATACATGTTGGCCCTAACATATTACCCATTCCCCCTCCCCCCAAACTACAAAAAATATATAAACAAAACCCCATTATCCCTTCTGGAAAATAAAGCTTTTTTATGAAAAAAGGAAATCAGTAAGTATGGTGGACAGTGGGTCACAAAAACTTACAGGGTCTCCCTCCTCTCCCCTGTGTCCTCTGCTGCCTTTCAGACCTGGAAAACCCTGGGAGGAAAGAGAGAAAATTCGATCTTAGTCATTTTCCATCAACTCAAATTTGTTACATTAGGCATTTTAGGCAAGACCCTCCCTCCCACCTGGTTGTGGTTTTTGCAGGTGTGGCTGTGAGTGTGAAGAGAGTCAGGCAAGTTCTGGGTCTGGCTTTTGTCCTTGTTATTGGCTCTGAAGCCCTCTGCGGAGGTGGCCTCCTGATGCCTACAGGAGGCTGAGTTTGGAACCCAGTGCAGCTCAGGGCTTCAGGGTCAGCCCTGTGCGTGGGGGGGTTGCATGGAGGACAGTGGTGGTGACCAGGACCCTTTCATCAGGCAAATTGATAACATTTCCAAAGAGATCATTTTACTTTCTTCTGCTTTTTTGAGAGCTCAAAAAAGAATAAGCCCTTCTCTAACAAGGTTATGCATATTTAAGTTGCTATCATCTCTCCCTCTGCGTTTAACTGCCTCGTGGTTTATTTTTGGCAAGGATTTCCTTTAAGGTTTGCTTTCCTCACCCTCTAACACAGGTCTGCACTGTCTGCTCAGCATACTGGGGAGTTTTGCTCTTGGAATAGAATTCTAGTACCAAGCAACATAATAAGAGACGAAACTGTGCTAAACAAAACACTGTAACTTAGTAAAATGTCAAGGGGAGGGATAAATTAGGAGTTTGGGATTAACATATACACACTACTGTGTATAAAACAGATAAACAACAAGGACCTAAAGGGAGGTCCTTGATCAATTATCCTTTCACAAGGATGGACAATGCAGCACTCAGGAGCAAGAATCGTGTTTGAGCTCTTAAAATAAAATAGACCAGACTCCTTTTCATTGTGATATCTAAAACGCATTTGAAAAAGTGCATAAAAGTAAATAAAATATAAAGGTACAGCTTAATTATTACAAAGTGAACATCTGTGTCATCACCGCCCAGGCCAAGAAATAGGACATGGCTGGTACCCAGACATAGCTGCTACCCCAATCACAAACAACTCCCCACCCCTCCCCTGGGAACACACTCCTGCTTTTATGATAATATTTCCTGGACTTAAAAAAAAATACTTCACTACTTAACCATTCATCCCTAGACACTATGGGTTAGTTTTGCCTCTTTTCAAACTTTTTATAAATGAAATCATACTGTACGTACTTTTCTGTGTTTTGCTTTTTTTGGCCATTATTGTGTTTGTAAAATTTATCCCTGTTGTTATGTGTAGCTGTAGTTCATTCATTTTCACTACCTTAGAGCATTCTACTGAATTAAAATACCGTGATATATCTATCTGTGCTATTGCTGTGTAATTGATCTTTCATAATCTTTTTTTAAGGGCTATTAATCTGCAGTGCTATGTTCTTTTTGCAGTTCGATCACGTATCATTGCTGATGAAGCACAACTTTCCCCACCATTTCTAACACCTCTTGCCACCTTTCAAACTGTCTAATGTGCACAAGTGTAAATTGAAAAGCCAAGGAGCAACACCACCAAGGATACATAAGAGAAAAGGGAGTCATCCTGAATAGTAGCATCAAAAGTGAGCCTTCTGAGCCCTCCTACACTGTTGGTGGGAATGTAAATTGGTGCAGCCACTATGGAAAACTGCATGGAGGTTCCTCAAAAAACTAAAAATAGAGTTGCCATATGATTCTGCAATCCCACTCCTGGGCATATATTTGAAAATACTCTAATTCAAAAAGACACATGCACCCCAATGTTCACAGCAGCACTATTCACAATAGCCAAGACATGGAAGCAACCTAAAAGCCCATCAACAGAGGAGTGGATAAAGAATATGTGGTATATTTATACAATGGAATATTACTCAGCCATAAAAAAATGAAATAATGCCATCTGCAGCAACATGGACGGACCCAGAGATTATCAGACCAAGTGAAGTAACTCAGACAAAGACAAATATCATATGATATCACTTATACATGGAATCTAAGAAATGATACAAATGAACTTATTTACAAAACAGAAATAGGCTCAGACATAGAAAACAAACTTATACTACCGAAGGGGAAGGAGGGAAGGGGTAAATTAAGAATTGGGGATTAACTTATACACAATACTATGTATAACATAGAGAAACAACAAGGTCCTACTATACAGTACAGGGAACTATATTCAATATCCCATGAAAAACCATAATGGAAAAGAATATGAAAAAGAATGTGTATATATGTATAACTGAATCACTTTGCTGTATTGTAGAAATTAACATTGTAAATTAATACTTCAATACAATATATTTTTTTAAAAATGTGAGCCCTTCTGATCTGGCTCCTACACCATAGAAGTCACACAAATGGCCCAAAGTAATTACATCAGCATCAAGCGAAGGTTGCAAACCCAGCGACTCAATCTCAGCTCTACCTAGACCAAATCAAAGCCCATTAGGTAAAAGCATGTCACAACTGAATGGCACCTTTAAGGCTTGTGGTCCTCGGATCCCTTGAGGTCCTAGAGTCTGTGAACACTTGCAAAACGTACAGCAGCAAGTCCTCTCTGCAATGTTTCCCTGGAAAAAAGAAAAAATAAGTGAGCAACTATGGTGAGGAACTTCATCACATAAGAACTGGATTGACATAAATCATAATTCACCACCTACAGCCTGTCCTCTCTCATTGGGTGAGGGGCTGAGGAGAATAAGAGGTGCTTTTTGACTTAACCCTGAAGAGAGAGCACCAGATCAGCAACTGCACTGGCGACATACCTTTTCCAAGGAAATGACCTCTATTTATAGAAGAGGCACTCACCACACAGATGGCCACAGGCCAAGTGTGCACAAGACTGGTTGGTTCCTAGTTGACTGCTCTTGTTTCCTGGGATTTCTGCAGCATAAACTGTTGGGGGCTTTTGATTTGATTAGGGGTTGGTTGGATTTTAGCTTCCTATGCATTCATTTGTCAAGATGACAAGGGATGAAAGGGCATGGGGAAGCAAAAAACAATGCTCTGGGCTTTCACACTTTTTCGTATGCTAAAGACCATGTAGCTGAATTTAGGGCAAACAAGGGAATCTTTGGGAATACTCATCAGGATTCCAATTCCAATTCCAATGTTCCCAGGGCATTTTGAATAATGGGGGTTTTTGCTTCAGCAACTCACCAGATACTGTGATAACATATTGCCCAATTCTCTCATTCCAATGGTCAGGTGACTCCTGTAATCAAATCCTTTTCCAAATTCAAAGCTGGAAAACTCATCATGAGAGGTTGAGTTTAGGGAAACCACCAGCAAAGCATCGAGTCCTAGGCAGTAAAAACAACAGATATAAAACCCCAGGAATTGTACACAAAAAAGAAGGAAAGCCCATCTTATTTCCATTCAGTGAACATGATTCAAAGAATCAGAGAGGGGCAAAAAATAAGAGAAAGGAGTGTTCTTGATACTGAAGAACCCAACAGCGCTTTGCCTGCATCTTCAGTACACACATGAGGCACTGGTTCCTGACCTCAGCATGAAATCTAAGAAATCTTACAGAAAAACACTAGCAGAAAACTGTGTTTAATTCCTCACCACCAATCTTAATGCAGTTCTGGGGCATTTGAAAGCAATTTTTTAAGAAAGGATATTGTTCATCTTCAGAGTTCTTCTGAATTTTTTTTTAACATGGTAGTTAGTAACTTTTTTTAATTTATTTTTTTCACCATTTTTAAAAATTGAAGTATAGTTAATTTACAATGTTGTGTTAGTTTCAGGGGCACAGCAGAGTCATTCAGTTATATATATATATAACAGAATATATATATATTTTTCCATTATAGGTTATTATAATATATTGAATATAGTTCAATATCTGTGCTATACAGTAAGTCCTTGTTGTTCATCTATTTTATACATAGTTGTATGCATGTGTTAATCTCAAACTCCTAATTTATCTCCCCCACCACTATCCCCTTTGATAACCATAAGTTTGTTTTCTATGTCTGTGAGTCTATTTGTGTTTTGTAAATAAGTTCATTTGTATCATTTTTTTAGATTCTGCATAAAAGTGATATCATATGATATTTATATTTCTCTGTCTGATCTCCTTCACTTAGTATGATAATCTCTAGGTCCATCCATGTTGCTGCAAATGGCATTATTTCATTCTTTTTTGTGGCTGAGTACTATTCCACTGCATATATGTACCACATCTTCTTTATCCATTCATCTGTCAATGGACATTTAGGTTGTTTCCATGTCTTGGCTATTGTAAATAGTGCTGCAATGAACTATGAATTTTTCTGAATGTAAATTAATTACATTAATTTGTAAATTAATTATAAAATTTGTAAATAGAATGTAAATAGCTCTCAAATCATCTCCACTGCCAAACACCCTGGCAGCTGGGTGGGCCCTGGAAACTTGAGGAATGCCCAGGGTGATTCCAGTCTCAGCTGAATGCCTGGTCATACCCAGGAATTCATTTATTCATTTATTCACCCATTCACTCACTCATTAATTCATTCACTGGTCCATTTACTCTTTCCCTCCTTTCATTAAACAAATATTTGCTTATTAGGAGCCTATTATGTATTAATCAGTGTACCAGGGAGAGGGTCAGGATGCTACAAAATTCTGAAGAAGAAGCTCCTAACTCGGTTTTGGAAGGTCACACAAGGTTTCTGCGAAGAACTGATGTCTAGACTGATCCAAAAGGAGGAATGGAAGTTGGTCAAGGGAAAGAACCAGAGAAGGGAGGTGGTGAGAAGAACTTGGGGCAAGCTGAGAGTGGGGAGAGTCCCAGGCAGAAGGAAAGAGGACATGCAAGGGTGGGGAGGGTGAGGTTGAAAAGGACATTGGAGGGAGAATGGAAAAAGTTCTGATGCTGGAACAAAGTGTGAGCAGCCAGGTAAAGATGAGTGGGAAGTGGGGCCAGATCCTGTAAAGCCTCACAGGCCATATGAAGGAATTTGATATTCTAAGAACAGTGGGAATGTATAGTAGGGATTCAAGAAGGGAGGGTGACACAACCAGGACA
Organism: Physeter macrocephalus; assembly: GCF_002837175.3. Classification (NCBI taxonomy): domain Eukaryota; kingdom Metazoa; phylum Chordata; class Mammalia; order Artiodactyla; family Physeteridae; genus Physeter; species Physeter macrocephalus. Next base: position 37,868,411 of record NC_041214.2, read on the forward strand.
TGTATGGCCCCTGGGAGTTTCCATGGAAGCTGAACACTGGAAGCCATGAGGGCTACACCAAGGAAGCCTCCAATAACACGCCCCACCTTCCAGTCACCTGCCTGCCTCCTGTCTCTGTATGTGACTCTCCGCTTCTGCACTTAGCTCCCAGCTCTTCTGAAACTATGACATGGACAGGGGAGGTATAGTGAGAAGTGCTTTTCAAAATCCATGTTGCAATCTTTCCCATGGAAAATCAGACACAATAGGAAGTGTCTTAGGTTCCCTAGAAGCAGAAGCTGAGACAGGAATCTGTGTGTAAGTGGCTTACAGAGGGAGAGAGAGAAGCAGGAAAGGGAAGGGGAGGTTGTGAGCAAGGATGTGTCTCAGTAAAGTCCTCACCTGGGTCTGATTCCTGAGGGTCCCTGGAGTGTAGGCTGTACCAGAGTTGACCCACTTCAGGCAAGAGTGCTGGGTTTCTGTATCCCTCTGCAATAATTACCTCTGCTCCCATCCCTCAGGTGGTATGTGTGACCCCAACCCCCATTCCAAGCATCAGGTCACTGTTGGTGTCACTCAAGGGCACACATCTATAGAAGGTCATAGGTATAAGAACTTGGCTGTAGTGTTTGCAGCATTTGGGGGATAAGTGGGCAGCTGGTCAAGGGGGTTTGGGCAGGACACCAGCAGCAGTTGCTTCAAGTGGCCAGGCAAATCCCAAGTTCCAGAGCACCCTAGTAGGTACAGACTTGTTCAGCAGATTCCATGCTTCATCATTTACTTTTTCAATTTCAACTTTACCTGCTTCTCTGAGCCTGTCCGATTTATCTTCCAGCATTATTTTGCTTTCACCCCCAAGACCATCTGAAAAGATGAGTAATACCTAGAGAAAGAGGAAAGCATAGAATGGGATGACATGAGAACAAAACATATAACTGGGAGGGAGAAACCAATACAAGAGCATGAAGATGGGAGCTAGAATGTGACATGGATACCTGTCCTCGGGATGCAGACGTATCCTTAAACGTGTCCCACATGGACTGCACGAACTGTGCATTCAGGTGAGTTGACCCATTGACGGTGACTTGCAGTAGGCTGTCAAATATTGTTTGCTGGTAGATTTGGAACTTGGCGGGGAAATTCTGGTCACTGTTCACCTTAAAGGCCACGCTCACCTGCACCTCTGTTCCTGCCCCGCAGCTCACACCCCTGAGGGAGGTAATGTCCTCTAAGATGCCTGGGAGGTGTGATTCCAGCTCGGGATGGCCATGGAACAATGGCTGCCCCAGCAGGTGAGTGGAAATGTCGAAGCTGACCACTATGTCCAGAAAGCAGTCTGGAGACCAAGGGAAATAAGGCCAAATTAATGAACAGACAGGAGCAAGGAAGGGCAGACGGGGCAGGAAAAGGGGAAGCAGTCATGGTCTAGGGCTGGAGGGTCTCTAGGACCCAAAAGTGTCCAAGAAGGAAAATACTGGCTGCTCGGTCAACATGTAGCACAGGTTCACCCTCACCCTCCCCACCCTTGCATGTCCCGTTCAAATGTTACATGTTTCAGTAACTGTTTGAAGTCTAATCATGGTTTTGTCTTACTCTCAGGGGCTGGCCTCGTGTGTGTGCATGCGTGCGTGCATGCATATTTTCTTCTTTTAATGATGACATATTATGATTCATATAATTTTAACATATTAAATATTTGAATTGTCCTTAGAGTTTATTTAATCTAGAGGCCACCAACTCAGATGGCGGCAAAGGCCAGGAGGGTAATGTCAACGAGTCAAGTGGGCAGGGGATAAGAAAATGAATGCAGAGCAACGACACATCTGTTCACCGTTCAGTTCCAGCTGAGAGTAGCCATGTGGGAAATGGGGCCTAATGTGGTTACGTTGTCTGATTTTTCAAAAAGAAACCTGAAATCTGCATTTTAATGCAATATCTCCAGTTTGTAAAAGTTATCAATTAATTAAGAAGCTGTCAACACCAAATAGGACAAACCCAATTCAGCTACAAGTTGCCACTTGGTCACCCCTGACCCTGTCCAGTTGCTCATTTTACGCACGAAGAGATGGTCATGCATGGAGGTAGCTGCTGCTGAACCAGAGTGGGAACGCTGGCATTCTGATTCCAGTCCCAGGCTCCTCCACCACTGTCATCTGCCCCCAGTGAGCACCCCAATGGAGAGCTTGGAAAAACCAATGTGTTTTGTAAAAGAAGTCGCTTCCATCACAATGAGTCTAGAAACAGAAGCACTCTGGGGAATTTCTGCCTGTTGTGCAAATTCCACAAAATATTATCCTTCACTGTTGCTCTGTACTCCCAACTCCCAGCCCCAAGTGTACAGAACCTGAGTCCCACACGGCAACTCTCAGCTGGAGCTGAAGAATGACATCCTCATCAGGTGAGCCGTGGCTCCGAGTTCATTTTCTTCACTCCCTGCTCACTTGACTCACTTCCATGACTCACCCGGCCTTTGTAGACATCAGCATTGGTGAACTCTGGAAATTAAATAATCCCCAAGGACAATTCAAATCTTTACTATGTTATGATGATGTGAATGCCATCATTCAAAGAAGAAAATGTACAGATGTGTGCTGACACATCTGACACAGATGGACCACACACACACACACACACACACACGCACGCACACTCAATCCCTTACAAGATGGTTTAACAAAGTTAAAATAGGAAAATGTCCAACCAGCAAATGTTTATTTTACTTACTTCCTGTGGGTTGCAAGGCATTGCTCTAGGACTTCCAGAAGCAGAGAGGGTAGAAATAGGAGGCTGAGTTACGGGTGTTAGAGAAGCATAACCACTGGATTACACTGGGGGGCAGAGCTGACCAGGGGACAAAACCCAGGGCCTGCTCCAGCCTCTGCACCCTTTCCCCTGTCTCTGAGGGAGGCTGGCTGACTGATCTCAATTTCTGGAAACAGAGGAGATGTCTATTCTCACCGCACACATGTTCTGCTGGACTCGCCCACAGGCACCTTGGGAAATGGACAACTGGGAAGCTGCAATCAAATAATAACAAAGAAAGAGCAAGGGAGCACTCACTGGTTTTCCCGCAACTCTGGCAGATTTCACGGACCATTCTTTTTTTCACATCCACATTCTTTAGTTTATCAAAGTCTTTAAAAGTGATGATTTTTTCAGAATTGCCCGTTATCAACAAGAGCTCTTCCTTATAAACATCTCCTAGGCCCAAAGCCAGAATGCAAATGCCATCTTCTCTCAGGGTCTTCACTGCCTCTGCCACATCATAGTGGGGACCCCCAGATGTGATAACCACCAAAGTCTGAGGCACACCAGCCTTCCTTCTCCCACCAGCGGATTGCTCAAACATAACTCTCACTTGTTTCAGGGCCAAGTCCATTCGCGGAAGCCCGTTGCTCTTCGTCATATTTTGAATTCGAGACTTCCACTCGGTTTTAGTCAGAGAGTTTTGCAACTCAATAATTTCTTGGTAGCGGCTCCCAAATTGAGCTACCCCAATTTTCATCCTTTGAGACTGAATGTCAAAATTATCAATTAAGTCTGACAAGAAAGTTGTCATGGTAACAAAGTCTGAGTCAGATACCATGTCAGAGCCATCACAAAAGAAAATCACATCGGCTTCTTGAATGTTACAGACTGCAGTTGAAAAAATAAATCAGTTACTGTCCTTGTGAATCATTCTAAATTTTCCCTTTGCTCAAATATTTAAATTGCTTTACTAAAGCCTCACATTCATGGCAAATTGAGATAAGGTAACAGACAAGAGAACCACGATTGGCCCTCAAAAAGAAGAAAAAATAGTGGGGAGGAGAAAGCTAATAGACTTTGTTTCAAATTTTAATTATTTAAATGATTCATTTGAAAGGACACTGAACACTACTGTGAGAAAGAAAGTAAGACGTTTGACTAGGTTGAATATATTCATTAAAAGATCATTACAAAGGCTTGAAATCCCTTCAACATACCCATACTGGAATGTTCACCCAAGCCAAGTACCACTGTACTATTATTAGTAATCCTGTTACTATTAATGCTACCATTTTACATTTGTGTTGAAAATTATCATTTAAAAAACCTGTTTAGCATACAGTAATGGTTAATATTCATGACCAACTTATGAGGAATTATTCTGTTTGTTAGGTAGAGAAATGGAATTCAGAGGTTAAGTAAGTTGCCTCAGAATACGCAATTACTATGCAGAGGAGCTGGTACCTAGGTCCCTTTTATCCTTAAATCCAGCACTTTTTTTTTTTTTTTTTTTTTTTTTGCAGTATGCGGGCCTCTCATTGCTGTGGCCTCTCCCATTGTGGAGCACAGGCTCCGGACGTGCAGGCTCAGCGGCCATGGCTCACGGGCCCAGCTGCTCTGCAGCATGTGGGATCCTCCCGGACCGGGGCACAAACCCGTGTCCCCTGCATCGGCAGGCAGACCCCCAACCACTGTGCCACCAGGGAAGCCCCCAGCATTTTTTATATTACAAATTGTTTTAATAATATCATAACCCAAATATTAAAATTTCATGGACAAGTGTTAATAAACAGGGTACAGGGTCATCTCCCTGAAGTCCAGTGTGAAATGGTCCATAACCAAGGGATGATGCTTGGTTCCCTTCAAATGCAAAGGCTGGGATGGGGCAGCACTAAAGTGATCACTGAAGGTAATTGAGATGACGGAGCATGCATCACTGACTTCTACTGCCTGTTCTGCTTTCCCCCCTTTCTTTCACAGCTGTGCCTCCCTAATAAACTTCTTGCATCCCAAACTCCATCTCAGCATCTACCTCCAAAAACACAGATGTGGGAGATGAGAAGAAAGCAGTCCCCATATTCCTAGGAAAACACTGTAGTCCTAGTAATGTCCTAGATTTGGTGAGGACCCAGTGATAAACAAAAGCCCAAGCCTGCCCAAGGAGCTTGTAGTCTTGTGATGGGTACAGATAAGGAAACAGCAAGTATGTGTTAAGTGCTACCGCCAGGAGAAATGGAAGGTGCAGGAGTTGAGGGACATGGTGGGGACACTGCCGGGTGCTGGGTCAGGAAACTGGCAAACAGAAGCTTGATGTGACAGACAAGCTAGGTGCAGCCAAGGGAAGTGACAGGCTCGTGGTGGGTGGAATGATGCATGCAAAGATGGAGGAATTTCAGGATGATGGGAGAGACTGTGAAATGGGGGGCAAGGGATGAGGTGGGAGATGTCAGAAGGGGCTACATGGATCTCAGGAGTTTAGAAACTGTAACCTGTGAGCAGATCAGTGACACAGCCCAGTGTGTATCAGAAAGATTACTCCGTGTTAAGGATGGTCTGGAAGGTAGCAGGACAGATGGCAAGGGTGGGAGTCTAGGGAAGGACCAGACAGGTGCAAGAATTGAGCTGGCCCCACTCCCTTGGGAAAAGTCATGTTTTCTTAAATACCATTATTCAGTATCTGAAACCGAGAAGCTGAATTTATTGCTTACTTAAGTAAAGTAGAGCTGTGGAGGTCAGAAGTAGTTTCACCTAGCCTAGCAAATGCTGGTCTGACACAGGATATGGGGGCAGGTTTTGTTTGGGGTTGGACTATTTCACAGAGATGAGAGTGAGTTAATGTCAGTCATAGAAACATGATTTGTGTTGGATACAAAAATAGGTTTCAAACTGGTAGAGAGGAAGGAAGGGAGGAGGAAAGGAAAAAGAGAAGGAAGTCAGAAGAAGGGAGGGAAGAGGAAAGAAGAAAGGAAGTTAGCTGGTCGACTGATGCATCTGCCATGCCGGGAGGCCTGAGCTAATGTCTGGCCAGGATTCCAGCCTTCCAAGGAGGCACAGAGATCTCCTAGATGACTTGTCAATATCTGCTGCTTTGAGGTCAGGTGGCAAATCTCACCCTTTCCTCACTCAGATGTGATGCCTCCAGCCCCTCCTGCCCCAGGGTATCTAATGGATCAGCTTTGGCCCCTTCCCTCCTGGTTCCTAGCAGCCAGTCTCTATTACCCCATTCCTGGCCTTTATCCAGAAAAGTTCACTATACCACTTGGACTTCCAATGGACCTACTGGATGCCGACAATCCCATTTAGAGGGCCCTGGAATTTTGAAGACAAAAGTCCATCTGTTTAAACCATGAAACTCTCCACTTGAGTTTGGCCTGAAACTGATACCGAGTAGTTGCACTTGGGGCCATTAAGCAAATGGGCAGCACAGGCTGCCATGAAATGAGGAAAGGTGAATATGGCCCTAAGAAGAGTCCTTTCTGCCAAGGAAAAGGAAACAGGGAGGCCAGATAGCAAGGACTGCTTCTGAAACCTTCCTGTATAATGTCTTCAATATGGTGGCAAAGACCTTTAGACTCTTGCATAATCAACAATGCATTTCTTTCAGAGATGAGAAAACTGGTATCCTGAGCAGAGAAATGTTCATCCTGTGACACCCAGGTAATGGGAAGCCAAGTTATCATATATTTTTTGCGCAAACTTGTATTGCTATCCCTGTAGAAACTTTAACAGCCCAACTTACCCTCTTGTGCATTGGTACACATACTGTCTTGCAGAGGCAGGTAAATATCTTTCAGTTTGTTGAAATTACTGACGTGGATAGTATAGTTTTTATTTCCCGCCATAGTCTCCAGTTCTTCTTGTTCAGCGTTTCCTACACCCACTGCATAGATGATGATGCCTTTGGCTCTTAATTTTGAAGCCTTTTCACTGAGCTGATTTCGGTCATGGGATTCCCCATCTGTGATGATGATCAGCATCTGCTTCACGTTTTGTTTGAGACGGCTGCCATGTTCCTCCGTGAACAGCTTGTTTGCATGCTCCAGAGCCTTGGCAGTGAAGGTATTCCCTTGAGTGCCCCTGAGCCTCCTCAGATGGTTGATGATGGCTGATCTGTTTGAGTATGTATTGAGGTAGAAGAGAACCTCAGGATTATCTGAGTATGTGAGCACTCCAAACTGAACTCTGTCCGGACCAACATCCGATTTCTTCACCAAATGGATAGTGACGTTGATCATGCTTTCTTGGTCTTGGGACCGGATGCTGCTTGAATGGTCCAGCACAAACACAATGTCTAACTGTCTAATCCTTTTACAATCTGAAAGGAGAAGAGAGCAGGCATCACAAACTTTCTGCAGTGTGTTCTGCACAGACAGACTAGAAGGGAAGCAAACTACGTTTGCCATGTCCCTCCCACGTGCCAGATACTACACTTCACTTAGGTACTGTTGCCATTTTAAAGAGAAAGAAGCTGAGGGCTGAGAGACGTACAACTTGCTCACATCATGATTCCAAGGACACTGGCACCCTTATCTATGTAACTCCATGATCAGATTGGTGCTTCTCATGCCTCCCGACTCTATTCTGCTAAATTTCATCGGGTCATGCAACACCTTTTGCTAAGCAGGCTTTCAACTGGAAGGGAATGTCAGAAGGTAATTCAATGTAGTATAGTGGTGAGACATCACCAATGTTTGCCAGACTGGCCTGTAGTTTTGGAAGGGTCAGGGGCTCAGTGGATAAACTGGGAGTTTCATCCTGCTCCTTCAGGCTCCAGCTGTCTCCTCAACTTCTAGCAGATAAACTTTCCCATGTGCACCATGCCTCTTTGTATTTATATGTATTCCTTCCCCTGACTTCTCAAATTGGAACCCAGAAAAGCCCACGTAGGGGGAGAGCTAAGTCTCCTGTCACCTCACCCCAGCCCCAAGCCCTCTTCCACATTAGAAGCCAAGCAACCACTCTGGCTCAGTCTCCAAAGTGTGAGCTTGTTTCCACTCTTTTGTTCCCTAAGTAACTTAAGCACATGCTTCCCAAAGGCTCACCCTCCACCTGCCTATCTTACCTCCAATCCTTATTTCTGGCAATGAGGCCTCAAAATTTCAAGTCTCATCCACTGTGGATGAGCCCATGCTATGTCAGAAAAACAACCCAGTGTGATTTGGTGACTAGTCATAACTTGATAAATATTTATGAATTGATCTAATGTAGGAGTCAGCTAAAACTTCACCTCATGCTATAGACAAGGTTTCCACAAACATTACATTTCTCAAAATGAAGAAAGGCTGGAAAGAGCCCTTTGGATTTCAAAGGTAGGGCCGTGGCCTAAAGGTAAGCCTTTCTTAGAATGTCTCCACAATCCCAAGAGTTTAGGAATCACTGCCATTCTTGGAGGAAGAAAAAAAATCCAGTTAAGCTGGTCCAAGAGAAATCTTAGAGCTATTGCCTAAAGCTCAGAGTTTATACTAAAACATCTTATTTGTTAACTTTCTGAAATTTTGAAACACATAATCCTGAAGAACAAAGTCCAGAAGAGGCCTCTGTTGCCAGAGGAACAATATACAATTACTAATGCTTTGGTTTTTTCCCTTAGTTGTATCCAAAACACAGATAACAACAGCACGTGGTAGATTTAAAAGCACAGGTGCTGTTAGACTTACATGTGGATTTATAGCAAGTTCTTACTCGAGTCATTAAAACTTATGGGCTCAAACTGAAGGCTGCTCAATTCAATTTGAAAAGGATTACAGTTTGTCAGATAAAAGTGATGACCCCAAGCAATTGTTTTAAGAAAAGTAACAAATTAAAATTTTCCAAAGGGATAGACACATGAACAGCTGATACATGATACTTAGCTGATAGAGGGTAGGAGAATAATGTGAAGTAATGAAAATATACACTATAACTTTAAAATACAGAGGGTTTTTGTTGGAGGGATGCTGTGCTTAGGATATTGGTTTTAACTTAACTAAGAGGAAGATGAATTTGTGTTTCTATTTACTGCTTAACAATGGTTATAGGTAGCCAAGAAATAATTTGGGGGATCATTTGGGATTAAAAATTGGCTCTGGAAAATCTAGGTATGCAGGTATTAAAGGATTGGAAATTTAATGTAAAATTCTGAGACCTTCTTGGAATATATTTAAAGTCATCAAAATCAGAGTATATTTTGCCAAATTAGCTGACAAAACTGTTATTCTAGAATATGCCTTGGTATTTCATATATGTGTTCCTGAGGTCATGGGTATTTTTTTTTTTTTTTTTTTTTTTTTTTTTTTTTTTTGCTGTACGCGGGCCTCCCACCGCCGCGGCCCCTCCCGCTGAGGAGCACAGGCTCCGGATGCGCAGGCCCAGCGGCCATGCCTCATGGGCCCAGCCGCTCCGCGGCACGCGGGATCCCCCCAGACCGGGGCACAAACCCGCATCCCCCGCATCGGCAGGCGGACTCCCAACCACCGCGCCCAGCCGCTCCGCGGCACGCGGGATCCCCCCAGACCGGGGCACAAACCCGCATCCCCCGCATCGGCAGGCGGACTCCCAACCACCACGCCACCAGGGAAGCCCATGGCTATTTTAACATAGTATAGATAAGACCAAAATTTAATACCAAAGTCTAGTTGGAGGCCAAGCCCAGTGTTCAAGTCACTGTTCACCCCACTATAAAGTCAACAGCTCACACCCTTGAGTCCTGAAAGATAACAGGGTCACTTACCATGAAGAGCGCAGACACGGAAGATGAGTTTACTCTCTATTGCCTTTAGATCATCGAAGTTCTCAACATGGAAGACCAGGCTGCTGTCCCCACTGATCTCCTCCAGCTGAGTTCTATTGGCCCCGTACACCCCCACAGAGAAGATGACCACACCTTTGTCCCGAAGAGCTTTTGCAGGGTTTATCACATCATCTTGGGCTTCTCCATCAGTGATGAGGATGAGAAACTTTTTGACCATTGAACGGCCCCCCTTGGGCTCAGTGAAGTATGGATCCACAAAGGTTAGTGCACTTCCAGTCAAAGTGTTTTTGTCGATGGGAGACATTCTGTTTATTGCATCAGAAATTTCTTTTTGTGTATAGTATTTATCAAGCTGGAATTCTTCCCTATTATAACCACTGAATTGAATGACACCAATTCGAGTTTTGTCTGGGCCAATCTGAACCTTAGCTAACAGGTTTTTCATGAAGGTTTTCATTTTCCCAAAATTTACAGATCCTATACTGCCAGAACCATCCACCAGAAACATGATATCGACCTTCATGTATTCACATCCTGCATGTAATCAAAAAGACCAGAAATAAACCAGGTTGGAATTGTCCTCAGAATGTATAAAAGACAGTAAAGCAGAAATAAATCCTTTAATCAGAAAACATCAAAAATTAACTCAAGCAACTTCTATTGCATTTGAACATTTTATCTGCTTCTTTTGTAGAAGCCTGCTGACTAGAACCCTAAATCAGAAATTCATTGAAGGTTACCTAAGAAGTTTTAGAGAAGAAATGCAACTTCAAAAGTATATATTCATTCACTCACTTATGCATATATGCATTTATTCATTCATAATTCTTGAAGTTTATGAAATAGAAAGCATCAGGCCATGCATTAAGGATACAATGATGATCAAAAAAGAAAGACAGAGAAAAGTAAGCAATTTTTGGCACTAATATGACTAATATTCCAGGGTTTTATGTATATTCTTGAAACACAAAATTCCAGGCAATCTTTATATAACATTATTTTCTGGGATAATTTAAAATGATTTGGGGGCGGGGACCTTCAAAGATGGCAGAGGAGTAAGTCATGGAGATCACTTTCCTCACCACAAATACATCAAAAATATACCTACATGTGTAACAACTCCTATCGAATGCTGACAAAAGAAAAAAGAAAAACAGAGACAAAAGAATAGGGACGGGACCTGCACCTCTGGGAGGGAGCAGTGAAGGAGGAAAAGTTTCCACACACTAGGAAGACCCTTCACTGTCAGAGACGGGGGCTGGAAGGGGGAAGCTTCAGAGCCATGAAGGAGAGTGCAGCAACAGGGGTGCAGAGGACAAAGAGGAGAGATCCCCTCAAAGAGGATCAGTGCTGACCAGCACTCACCAGCCTGAGAGGGTTGTCTGCTCACCCACCAGGATGGGTGACGGCTGGGAGCTGAGGTTCCGGCTTTGGAGGTCAGACCCCAGGGAGAGGACTGGGGTTGGCTGCATGAACACAGCCTGAAGGGAGCTAGTGTGCCACAGTTAGCCAGGAGGAAGTCTGGGAAATAGTCTGGACCTGCCTAAGAGGCAAGAGATAATTGTTTTGGGGTGCATGAGGAGAGGGAATTCCTTCCCTATCTGCCCACAGAAGGCAGAGCACCACCTAAATGAGCTCCAGAGATGGGTGCGAGCTGCAGATCTCAGCTCAGACCACAGAGATGGGTATGAAATGCTAATGCTGCTGCTGCAGCCACCAAGAATCTTGTGTGTGAGCACAGGTCACTATCCACACCCCCCCAGGAGCCTGTGCATCCAGCCACTGCCAGGGTCCTGTGACCTAGGGACAACTTCCCCAGGAGAACACATGGTGCGCCTCAGGCTGTTTCAATGTCATGGCAGCCTCTGCCACTGCAGGCTCACCCCATGTTCCAATTATAACTACCGTACCCCCCCTCCCCCAAGCCTGAATCAGCCAGAGACATATAATCAGCTGCTGCTTTAACCCTGTCCTGTCTGGGTGGGAACAGATGCCTGAGGGTGACCTACATGTAGAGGCGGGGCCAAAACCAAAGCTGAACCCCAGGAGCTGTGCGAACAAAGAAGATAAAGGGAAATCTCTCCATTCAGCAACAGGAGCAGTGGATTAAAGCCCCACAATCAACTTCATGTACCCTGCATCGGTGGAATATCTGAATAGACAATGAATCATCCCAAAATTGAGGCGGTGGACTTTGGGAGCAAATGTAGACTTGGGTTTGCTGTCTGCAACTGACTGGTTTCTGATTTTTATGTTTATCTTAGTATAGTTTTCAGCACTTGTTATCATTGGTGTATTGGTTTATTGGTTTTGTTTCTCTCTTCTTTTTATTATTATTATTTATTTGAATATTTTTTTTAATTATTAAAAAATTTTTTTTCTTTTACTTTTTCTCCCTTTTCTTCTGAATCATGTGGCTGACAAGGTCTTGGTACTCCCACCTGGTGTCAGGCATGAACCACTGAGGTGGGAGAGTCGAGTTCAGGACATTGGACAACTAGAGACCTCCAGGCCCCACATAATATCAATATGCGAGAGCTCTCCCAGATATCTCCATCTCAATGGTAAGACCCAGTTCCACCAGTCAGCAAGCTCCAGTGCTCGATGCCCCATGCCAAACAACTAGCAAGACAAGAAAACAACTCCAGCCATTAGCAGAGAGTCTGCCGAAAATCATACTAAGTTCACAGACACCTAAAAACACACCACCGGATGCAGCCATGACCACTAGAAAGACAGGATCCAGCCCCACCCACCAGAAGACTGGCACCAGTCCCCACCACCAGGAAGCCTACACAAGCCACTGAACCAACCTCACCCACTGGGAACAGACACCAAAAGCAATGGGAACTATGAACCTGCAGCCTGTGAAAAGGAGACCCCAAACACAGTAAGTTAAACAAAATGAGAAGACAGACGAAAATGCAGCAGATGAAGGAGCAAGGTAAAAACCCACCAGACCAAACAAATGAATAGGAAATAGGCAGTCTACCTGAAAAAGAATTCAGAGTAATGACAGTAAAGATGATCCAAAATCTTAGAAATACAAGGGAGAAAAATACAAGAAATGTTTAAGAAGGACCTAGAAGAACTAAAGAGCAAACAAACAATGATGAGCAATATAATAAATGAAAGTAAAAATTCTCTACAAGGAATAAATAGCAGAATAACTGAGGCAGAAGAATGGATAAGTGACCTGGAAGATAAAATAGTGGAAATAACTACTGCAGAGCAGAATAAAGTAAAAAGAATTAAAAGAATTGAGGGCAGTCTCAGAGATCTCTGGGACAACATTAAATGCACCAACATTTGAATTACAGTGGTCTCAGAAGAAAAGGAGGAAAAGAAAGGGTCTGAGATGATAACTTGAAGAGATTATACTTGAAAACTTCACTAATATGGGAAAGGAAATAGTCAATCAAGTTCAGGAAGCACAAAGAGTCCCATACAGGATAAATCCAAGGAGAAACATGCCAAGACACATATTAAGCAAACTATCAAAAATTAAATACAGGGCTTCCCTGGTGGTGCAGTGGTTGAGAATCTGCCTGCTAATGCAGGGGACACGGGTTTGAGCCCTGGTCTGGGAGGATCCCACATGCCGCAGAGCAACTAGGTCTGTGAGCCACAACTACTGAGCCTGTGCGTCTGGAGCCTGTGCTCCACAACAAGAGAGGTCGTGATAGTGAGAGGCCTGTGCACCGCGATGAAGAGTGGCCCCCCGCTTGCCACAACTAGAGAAAGCCCTCACACAGAAATGAAGACCCAACACAGCAAAAATAAATTAATTAATTAATAAAAACTCCTACCCCCAACATCTTAAAAAAAATTAAATACAAAGAAGAAATATTAAAAGCAGTAACAGAAAAGCAACAAATAACATAAAAGGGAATCCCCATAAGGTTAACAGCTGATCTTTCAGCAGAAACTCTGCAAACCAGAAGGGAATAGCAGGACATATTTAAAGTGATGAGAGCAAAATACTACAACCAAGATTGCTCTACCCAGCAAGAATCTCATTCAAATGGAGAAAATAAAACCTTTAGAGACAAGCAAAAGTTAACAGAATTCAGTACCACCAAACCAGCTAAACAGCAAATGCTAAAGGAACTTCTGTAGGTGGGAAACACAAGGGAAAGAAAAGACTTAGAAAAACAAACCCAAAACATTAAGAAAATGGAAATAAAAACAAGACCCATATATATGCTGTCTACAAGAGACCCACTTCAGACATAGGGACACATACAGACTGAAAGTGAGGGGATGGAAAAAAGACATGCCAAGCAAATGGAAATCAAAAGAAAGCTGGAGTAGCAATACTCATAGCAGACAAAATAGACTTTAAAATAAAGACTATTACAAGAGACAAAGAAGGACACTACATAATGATCAAGGGATCAATCCAAAAAGAAGATATAACAATTGTAAATATTTATACACCCAACATAGGACAACCTCAATACATAAGGCAAATGCTAACAGCCATAAAAGGGGAAATCAACAGTAACATAATAATAGTGGGGGACTTACCCCACTTTCACCAATAGGCAGATAATCCAAAATGAAAATAAATAAGAAAACACAAGCTTTAAATGACACATTAAACAAATGGACTTAATTGATATTTATAGGACATTCCATCCAAAAACAACAGATCATACTTTCTTCTCAAGTGCTCATGTAACATTCTCCAGGATAGATCAGGTCTTGTGTCACAAATCAAGCCCTGGTAAATTTAAGAAAATAGAAGTCATATCAAGTATCTTTTCCAACCACAACTCTATGAGACTAGATATCAGTTACAGGAAAAAAAGATTTAAAAAAACAAACACATGGAAGATAAACAATATGCTACTAAATAACCAAAGGAACACTGAGGAAATCAAGGGGGAAATCAAAAAATACCGGAAAACAAATGACAATGGAAAGAGGATGATCCAAAACCTATAGGATACAGCAGAAGCAGTTCTAAGAGGGAAGTTTATAAGAATAGAATCTTACCTAAAGGAACAAAAAAAAAATCTCAAATAAACAACCTAAGCTTACGCCTAAAGCAATTAGAGAAAGAAGAACAATAAAACCCTAAAGTTAGCAGAAGGAAAGAAATCATAAAGATCAGATCAGAAATAAATGAAAAAGAAATGAAGGAAACAATAGCAAAGATCAATAAGACTAACAGCTGGTTCTTTG
>NC_041214.2:37883120-37910224 GCF_002837175.3 Physeter macrocephalus
ACTCATCAAGAAAAAAAGGGAGAAGACTCAAATCAACAGAATTAGAAATGAAAAAGGAGAAGAAACAACTGACACTGCAAAAATACAAAGGATCATGAGAGATTGCTACAAGGAACTATATGCCAATAAAATGGACAACCTGGAAGAAAAGGACAAATTCTTAGAAAAGCACAACCTTCCATGACTGAACCAGGAAGAAATAGAAAATATGAACAGCTAATCACAAGCACTGAAATTGAAACTGTGATTTAAAATCTTCCAAGAAACAAAAGCCCAGGACCAGATGGCTTCAGAGGTGAATTCTATCAAACTTTTAAAAAAGAGTTAACACCTGTCCTAATCAAACTCTTCCAAAACATAGTGGAGGGAGGAACACTTCCAAACTCTTTCTGTGAGGCCACCATCACCCTGATACCAAAACCAGACAAAGATGCCACAAAAAAGAAATCTACAGGCCAATATCACTGATGAACATAGATGCAAAAATCCTCAACAAAATACTAGCATGCAGAATCAAACAGCACATTAAAAGGATCATACACCATGATCAAGTGGCATTTATCCCAGGAATGTGAGGATTCTTCAGTATACACAAATCAATAAATGTGATAAACAATGTTAACAAATTGAAGGATAAAAACCATATGATGTTCTCAGTAGATGCAGAAAAAGGTTTTGATAAAATTCAACACCAATTTATGATAAAAACCCTCTAGAAAGTAGGCATAGAGGGAACCTACCTCAACATAATAAAGGCCATATATGGCAAACCCACAGCCAACAACATTCTCAATGGTGAAAAACTGAAACCATTTCCTCTAAGATCAGGAACAAGACAAGGTTGCCCACTCTCACCACTATTACTGAACATAGTTTTGGAAGTTTTAACCACAGCAATCAGAGAAGAAAAAGAAATTTAAGGAATCCAAAACAGAAAAGAAGTAAAACTGTCACTGTTTGCATATAACATGATACTATACATAGAGAATCCTAAAGGTGCTACCAGAAATCTACTAGAGCTAATCAATGAAATGATGAAAAATCTGAAAGAGAAATTAAGGGAACACTCCCATTTACCACTGCAACAAAAAGAATAAAATACCTAGGAATAAACCTACCTAAGGAGACAAAAGACCTGTATGCAGAAAACTATAAGACACTGATGAAAGAAATTAAAGATGATACAAACAGATGGAGAGATATACCATGTTCTTGGATTGGAAGAATCAACATTGTGAAAATGACTATACTACCCAAAGCAATCTACAGATTCAATGCAATCCCTATCAAACTCCTAGTGGCATTTTTCACAGAACTAGAACAAAAAATTTCACAATTTGTATGGAGACATGAAAGACCCAAATAACCAAAGCAATCCTGAGAAAGAAAAACGGAGCTGGAGGAATCAGGCTTCCTGACTTCAGACTATACTACAAAGCTACAGTAATCAAGACAGTATGGTACTGGCACAAAAACAGAAATATAGATCAATGGAACAGGATCGAAAGATCAGAGATAAACCCACACATATATAGTCACCTTATCTTTGATAAAGGAGGCAATAATATACAATGGAGAAAAGATAGCCTCTTTAATAAGTGGTGCTGCAAAAACTGGACAACTACATGTAAAAGAATGAAAGTAGAACACTCTGTTACACCATACACAAAAATAAACTCAAAATGGATTAAAGACCTATATGTAAAGCCAGACACTACAAAACTCTTAGAGGAAAACATAGGCAGAGCACTCTATGTCATAAATCACAGCAAGATCCTTTTTGACCCACCTCCTAGAGAAATGGGAATAAAAATAAACAAGTGGGACCTAATGAAACTTAAAAGCTTCCTCACAGCAAAGGAAACCATAAACAAGATGAAAAGACAACACTCAGAATAGGAGAATATATTTGCAAATGAAGCAAGTGACAAATCTCTAAAATTTACAAGCAGCTCATGCATCTCAATTTCAAAAAAAAAACAAACAACCCAATCTAAAAATGAGCAGAAGACCTAAATAGACATTTCTCCAAAGGAGATATACAGATTGCCAGCAAACACATGAAAGGATGCTCAACATCACTAATCATTAGAGAAATGCAAATCAAAACTGCAATGAGGTATCACCTCACACTGGTTAGAATGGGCATAATCAGAAAATCTACAAAGAATAAATGCTGGCGAGGGTGTGGAGAAAAGGGGACCCCGATGCACTGTTGATAGGAATGTAAATTGATACAGCCACTATGGAGAAGAGTATGGAGGTTCCTTAAAAAAAACTGCAAATAGAACTACCATACGACCCAGCAATCCCACTACGGGGCATATACCCTGAGCAAACCATAATCCAAAAAGAGTCATGTACCACAATGTTCATTACAGCTCTATTTACAATAGTCAGGACATGGAAGTAACCTAAGTGCCCATCGACAGATGATGGATAAAGAAGATGTGGCACATATATACAATGGAATATTACTCAGCCATAAAAAGAAACGAAATTGAGTTATTTGTAGGGCGGTGGATGGACCTTGAGTCTGTCATACAGAATGAAGTAAGTCAGAAAGAGAAAAACAAATACCGTATGCTAGCATATATGTATGGAATCTAAAAAAAAAAAAGTTTCTGACTAACCTAGGGGCAGGACAGGAATAAACATGCAGACGTTGAGAATGGACTTGAGGACGTTGCAAGGGGGAAGGGTAAGCTGGGAAGAAGTGAAAGAGTAGCATTGACATATATATACTACCAAATATAAAATAGATAGCTAATGGGAAGCAGCTGCCTAGCACAGGGAGATCAGCTCAGTGCTTTTTGACCAGGTAAAGGGGTGGGATAAGGAGCGTGGGAGGGAAACGCAAGAGGGAGGGGATATGGGGATATATGTATACATATAGCTGATTCACTTTGTTATACAGCAGAAACTAACCCACCATTTTAAAGCAATTATACTCCAATAAAGATGTTAAAAAAAAAGTGATTTGATAAACACTACAAATCAATATTAGAAATTTGGGTGAAAAGCTTTTACTAGAGATAATAAGTACATTAGTAAGCACATATCCATTCAACACAGACTGTTCCTTTATTTATACATAAAATTCGTAGATACCCTACTGACTGGAAGTGGACATTTATATGCATATATATGTATCTGTACATATATACAGGCATAGAAGACCAATTTCTATAAGCCATAAAAAAGTGTTTTTAATTCTTGGTGCAGGAGTTGTGTGTGTATATATATACATATATATGTACCATAGTATATATTTATATTACATATTCTATATATAGTGTAAATATATGTTCTTTAGCATGTATCTCCTTAGTCTTAACCCTTTTGTCTATCTGTTGTCACTGCCATTCTTTTACCAGCCCCTCCCTCAATACTCACAGAACCTATCCCATAGTATTTGAAAATGTATCATCATTTTCAAATTATGATACATTTGAAAACGATGATACAGTATCAGCCATAGAAGAATTAAAAGATGCTATCTGTTTTTTAATAACTTGTAAAAGGCTCACCAGAGGGTATTAAAACCATCATTTGAGATCCATGCTGCCCTGGAGCCATTTTGAAAGTTGTAAATAGGGAAGTTCCCGAAGACGTTTGTGGCCTTGGCAAAGCCCCAGCTCTGCGAAGCGTGGAAGGTTCTCTTCCATGAACACACGTCAAAAGAGGAGACTTTTACCTGTGGTTCAGTATTCACAGGATCTACCTCCTCGTCTCTATTTGTGATGGAAGCTACTTCTTGCCCTCTACAATCTCCCACTCTTCCATGTCAATAAAAGAGTTTCAACTAGGCAGATGGTCGCCCAAGTAAAGACTATATTTCCCAGGCTTCCTTGAAGCTAGATGTGGCCCTGTGACTAAGTTCTTGCTATTATATATTAGCAGGACTGATTTGGCCACTTCTGGGCCTTAACAATAAAACAATTGAGCATGGTGGGCTCCCGTAGCCCTATCTCCCTTTCCACAAATGCAGGGTGATGAGGACTGGAGCTCCATTTGACCTAGAGATGGGTGCTATGTGTTGAGCATGGACCAGCCTCTTTGCTAGACCTGGACTGCTTACCCTGGACTATCACACAAAAGAGAAACAATATTCTATGTTGTGTAGTTTAGGGTCTTTTTGCTAGAACCACTTAACCTGCCCCTGAACCAATACACAGTGTCACTCCATCCACATGTGCTCTGAGACCAGTCAGTTGTTTCCAGGCCCTCCAGCATAGGATCCTTAGTTTTCCTGCCTCTCTATTCACCATATTATGGCTCATTTCCTTGTCCACAGTTTGTCTCCTCCCTCAGGTGTGCCAGGGTTTTGGCACCTGAATTGCAACTACCTGATCAACAAAAAACGTACTGTTTTTCTTCCTGGTCCATGACTTTCTCCCTTGAGAAGACCTGAAGTACAATCTATTTTAGGTTTCCTGAAATCCTTTTACTTTCCTTGGCATCAACTCCAGGAAACGTCAGGGAACCTGTACTCTTACACTCATTCTAAGACATCCTGAAGACCCTACTCTACTACTGTCCATAACAGGAAGAAAAAAATCAATAAAGTTGTGATTTAGGATTTTGCTATTAATGCTACTTATTTGCTGGTTTATTTTTCTTTGGATTTTAGTGACTCAGAAAAAATTCTAACACATTTTCACTTTTGTAAGTTCAAGTAAGTTAGAATTATTTTCCCTTCCACATCAGTGAACACCTTGACCAACTTTTAAAATAGTCACGTTTTATGTAGCACTTACCATGGGCTAAGCCCTCTTTTAAGTGCCCTGCATGTATTAGTACCTTTAAGCTTCACAATAAGCCTACACATATGGGACAAAGGCAGGTAGACAGTAAGTAACCCATTCAAGGTCCACAGCCAATAATTGATAAATCTGGGTTGTGAACTTTGATGCTTTGACTCCATCATCCTTTATCTTAATCAGTAAGTAACATGACTCTTGGCAGACAATATTTTCAGGTGCTAATACTTGCAGTCAACACACACCATCTTCAATTAGTAAGTGACTATTATTATTTTTTAAAATTTTATATATATATATATACTTTTTCAGATTCTTTTCCCTTATAGGTTATTACAAAATATTGAGTACAGTCCCCTGTGCTATACAGTAGTAGGTTCTTGTTGTTTATTTTATATATAGTAGTGTGTATGTGTTAAACCTAACTTCCTAAATTATCCCTCCTTCCCTTTTCCCCTTGGTAACCATAAGTTTGTTTTCTATGTCTGTGGGTCTATTTCTGTTTTGTAAATAAGTTCATTTGTATCTTTTTTTTTTAGATAAGTGACTATTACTAATAAGAGAAATAACAATCAGGTGCAGGAATTTGCACATTGTTCTTCCTTACTTCTGTTACTTAATTTTTAGTCAGAACAAAAATTCAAATTCGTGTTTCTGTTATAAATAAAAATAAGCAAGTGTTACATATGTCCTAGGTATGCATTCATAATAGAGAAATAATGGTTGGAGTTTATTATGCTAAACCTATACAGATACTCTGATGTAGGTATTATCCTCATTTTCTAGATGAGGAAGTTCAAGGTTCAAGCAGTGAAGTGAGTTGAACCCTAATCTACTTAAAACCAGAGCCCATTTTCTTTCCACTGTCCTCATCTGCCTGAATTAGTGTACACACACACACACACACACACACACACACACACACACACACAAGCACACACACAAAAATATAAAGTTTCTTATCCTCCACAGCAGTGGGCTTTGTCAAAGGAATGACATTCTTAGCAACCTTCACACTTATGGCTTTCGAGATGGCCTTAGGGCAGCTGTATATAGAGGGATTCTCCAACCTTGGCAATTAGCTTAAAGTGAGGGGCTGAATCCCTCCACAGTTATAAAGAAAGTTAGCAAAAGGTGAGCCAGACAACTGGTCACGTCATTCCTTGTTTCGGCCTATTAGTCCGCCTGAAGCAACCAACAAAATACAGAGAATAAAGCCTTTTTCTTTTGCTTACCTTTCTCAGTGCAGATGCTGCGAACAACTTCATTTTTGATGCTTTTTAAAGAATCAAAGTTCTTCCCAAAGTTAACCCTTTCCTCTGCCCCAGCAATTTGTTGCAGTTGTGTTCTGTTAGCTTCACCAATGCCGACCACGTGGATGGTGATGTGTTCAGCCCTTAGTCTCTCAGCAGGTTCCAGGACACCATCCATGGACATCCCATCAATCAACACAATGAGGTAACAGGGTACCTCGTTCATCCTCTGCTTCCTTCCCTTCCTTATTAGTGGCAAAATGAAATCCAGAGCTGCCCCAGTAAGAGTTCTGCCTTTAATTTGCTTGATGTTAGAAACAGCCTTTCTTAATGTCACATCATTAGGATAGTCATTGATATCAAATTCCACTTCCTGCAAGTGGGAATACTGCACAGCTCCAACTCGGACTTTGTCTGGGCCGATGCTAAACATCTCTATCACCGCCAACATAAATTCCTTGATTTGCTCAAAGTGTTTATTCGGAATGCTGCTTGAGCCATCAATGAGGAAATAGAGATCAGCCTCTTTTGTATCTACACAGCCTGCAGAAAAATGGAAAGCAGAAATTTCATTCTCGGTTAACTATAGAGAATCTGGAGAGAACATTGCAGGAGGGTTTGGAGAGGAAGACGAGGCTGCGAAGTTTCTAAAGAATGAGAACACTTCAGGCTTGCACGGAGCCTGGACACTTCGCTGTGCACATTCATACCCATTTTCTCCTTTGAAATTTACCACAACCTTCTGAGGAAATTGAAACTGAATGAGGCCTAGTGGTTTGTCTGAGGTCACACAGCCAGTGAATTAAAGAGTAAGGATGAGATTCCCAAGTCTCCAGGCTTTTAGTTAAAATAGTTTTTCTGGTATTGACACCTGGCTTTTTAGTTTATGCCTTATCATTTCCTGAGAAATGGGATGGGATAGATGACCTTCTGTTCTTACTTCCCCAATAACCTCTTCTGTCCAGAACAACTAGAATAATGTATTTAAAACTAGAACCAGATCATATTACTCTTCTGCTTAAATGATTTATCATTGTATTTAGAATTTAAAAATGAAAAATCAGCCGATCTTTCCCCCTTCTTTTCTCTCTGACCCTATTTCCAGCAATTCATCTTCCTCACTATGTTCCAGCGACACTGGGCTTCTCCTGTACTCTAAATGTGCCCTAGGGCTTTTGCACCTCCCCTCTTTCCTGGAATATTCTTCCCCCAAAATCTTCATGGCTGGTTACTTCTCACCTCCTGGATGTGCCAATTCAAATGTCGGTTCTTTAGAAGGGCTTCCCTTCCAGCTAAAACACATCAATCATTGTCTATTCTATTAACCTATTTTCCTTATGATGCCCATTACTTTCTGAAATTACCTATTCATTTGTTCATGAGCACAGCCTGTCTCCTGTCACAGAATGTCAACTCCATGAGGGCGAGACTTTGCAGTTTTCTGCTTCTGCCCAGTAGGCCTGGTATATCACAGGATTTCAACAGAAAATTGTAAATAAAGGAGCTCTCAATGTTCCTTCCGTTGTTGAGCAGCTTCTCTGAAAAAGTGCTTTAACTTTCCTAATAGTCTATTTACAACTCCATTTAGTCATTTTTGAAATTGGGTAGAAGGAAAAGCATACCTTTAAAATTTAGTTATGCGCACAATTACCTGGTTGAGTATGTAAAAAGGTGTTTAAAATACAAGACGACTTAGTCATTTCAGAAGTATTTTCTTTCTTGATAGCTTGTTGGTAATATATGGCTATTGACACTACTTCAGGCTATGAGGAGTTGGTCCTTAAGAAATCAGAAATACTGGAAATAAGTTTGACCCTGAGAATTAGACTATGAAATCTACATATAAAGTATTAGGGCAGGGACTACCCTGGTGGCACAGTGGTTAAGAATCCGCCTGTCAATGCAGGGGACACGGGTTCGAGCCCTGGTCTGGGAAGATCCCACATGCCGCTAAGCAACTAAGCCCGTGCGCCACAACTACTGAGCCTGAACTCTAGAGCTCACAAGCCACAATTACTGAAGCCTATGCACCTAGAGCCCATGCTCCACAGCAAGAGAAGCCACTGTAATGAGAAGCCCATGCGCCTCAACGAAGAGTAACCCCGGCTCCCTGCAACTAGAGAAAGCCTGCGTGCAGCAACGAAGACCCAACACAGCCAAAAATAAATAAATAAATTTATTTTTTTAAAAAGTATTAGGGCAAAGGTAAGCAGTTATTTGTAAAAGACAGGGGTGATGCCAGGCCACAAAAACTTGACAGCAACCAGAATGAATTGACTTATATATGTAATAAAGAAGAATGGTGGTCGGTAATGAGGAAGAGAAAAATTCGAGTCCGGGGGTAACCATGGCAATACCCATCCAACCCTGCCTGGAGCTGTGAGTCACATGTTGCTATTAAAATGTGAACTTAAACTGATTAAAATTAAATAAAATTTAAAAGTCAGCTCCTCAGTTGCAAAAGCCACATTTCAGGTGCTTAACAGTCCCATGTGGCTAGTGGCTATTATATTGGACAGGGTAATTACAGAATATATCCATCTAAAAAGTTCAAGTGGACAGGGTTGAAGAGAAATGTGTCTCCTGGCACAAGGCCTTACCTGAACAGTTATACAGAGAGATAGACAGAGATGTAGATCTATTTATTTGATTTTAAAATAGTCATTCCCTTGATTAAATACCACTAGACATTTCAGTCATAAAACTAACTCCCTTGCTCTGATTCCACATCCCCCAGGAGTCTTTTGATTACAGTTTAGCTTCTGACTTGTCTATATGTCTACAGGGAGAGACAATGTTGCTCAGCGGACAGGAATGTCTAGGTCCCTGGGCACTAATAGTTCCATTGCAGAGATAATCGTCAATCTTTTTTTATGCATAGCCTCTTGGTTTGGTTAATGTGAGTCTTTCCTTGCTTTAATGAAGTTCTATTTAATAAATTGAATACCTTGTGGTGCCGAAGGTGGTGGATACAGCAGGGACTAAGTCAGTAGAGATTGGTTCTCTGTGTCTGACCATTCTGAAACTACAAAGCTGGCCACCCCACTGTAGACCATAGCAAATTCACTGAGGTAGTGGTTCTCAGATATTGCTAGAGTGAGTTTGTTGGGGAGCTTTCTAAAATCCAGGTGGCCTAGGCCCTACTTGCAGAGACTGAGTCATTGGGTTGGGCCACTGAATTATTAACAAGCTCCTCAGGAAGTCCTGATAAATTTACAGCAGACACTTGTGGTGCTCCGCCTGTATCCCCTCAAATCCTTTACAATTTTTGTGTAACCAGTTCCCAGCACTTTCATTCCAATAGCTAGCACCTGTGTCTGTGGGTGGGTGGGCTGCTCTCGGGTTGTTGAAACCCTTTTTGCTTGGTATTAAGCCAAGTTGTCTGGAAATGTACATTCCCTTCTGTGTGCTGGAATATAAACTCTCCAGTTACATTGCCCCCTGACTAGGACAAATCTAAGCTTTAACCCACACTGTCTCTCAAATGGTCCTGTGGAATTGACCCTCCATGGGACTTTGCTTATCATCCTGTCCTTCCTGGTCCCATATCCTCCCTTCTCTACCAATCTCCAGTTTTTCCTGGGTATATTTTTAATATATCAGTTTCACATGAATCCTTATCTGACATCTACATCTGAGGAACTCAATCTAAGTCAGGTACCAGTATTAGAGAGCCACTGAATTAATAAGAAGCCACTTACTGAGGCCTTATGGAAGATAAGGATGGCCCTTGTCCTAGCCTTGGTACCATATCTTCCGATTTAGAAATTCTGTAATGACAATAATAGTTTTTTTGTCACATAATTTCAAACTCTCTGAGAGAGACCATGCTACACATCCCTCCTATGCCCTAAAAGTTGCTACTAGATCAAGGCAGCTACCACTCTAAGAGACTCCTCTCTGTATCACTCAGGAGGTAATAGGGGACTGGTTTCTTGCTTCCACCTTGTAATGTATATATGCAAGAGGAAATAAAGGGTTGGCCCAGGATTGCATCCTTAAACTTTCAATCGACTAATCTGAATTTAAAATTAGCCTTTAACATCATTGGAGGATTCTTTTCCATGTGAATGCTGCCAAATTTGAGTTCCAATTGTTTGGAAGCATTTTATCTGCAGGGAAATGTCAGCAGATATCTCAGAATTAGATAAACTTGAAGTCATATCAAGTATCTTTTGGCAGTATGTCTTGGCATCTTTGAAAAGAACTTGGTAAAACTATAGCAGATTCGGTTGTATATAAAGATATAAGTACAATGATGATCCCTGCAAGACTTTTATAAGAGTGAAACATTGGCAATGACCTCTATATCCAACAATTTAGGGTATGTTAAACAAATTATGTTATATCTATAGGATGGAATATTATTCCCAACCTAAAAAGAATATTGCCAAAAAATATTTAGGAGAAGGACAAAAGTTCATGTTATAAGGTTGATAGAAAAGTGAATAAGACATATCATACCTGCTATCCCCAATATCCATTATCTTTTCTACACTAATTTAGTCCCCAATATTTGCCTAGGTACTTGGCTGCCCCAAGTAAAGACTACATTTTCTAGCTCTTATTTTTACAATGAAGAGTGACATGTGACTAAGTTCTGGCCAATAGGATGTAAGCAAAGATGGCGAGTGTAATTCCTGGGAATATCCTTGAAGAAAAAGAGAGGGAAACCTGCCTTTTCCTTCTCTTTTATAATTCTTGTTGCTGGATGTGAATGTAATGCCAGGAGCAGTTATCTTGGATTATGATGCTGGGAATAGAGATCACAAAGAGCAGAAAAATAACTTAGAAAGAGACAGGGTCCCTGACACTGTGTTGTACTATCCAGCTCCTTATACCTACCTTAGGACTTATTTGTGAAACAGAAAAAAAAGATAGTTTTATCCTATTGAAATCATTGTTATTTTTTCTTTTGTTAGTCACACTCAGAAGTAATTGTAACTGATACAAGTTACCCAACAGTGTGTTCCTGCATTGTCCAATATGACAGCCACCAGCATGTAGCTATTAAAATAAAAATTAAATTAAATTAAATTTAAAACACAGTTCTTCAGTTCCATTAGCCTCATTCCAAGTGCTCAATAGCCATGATTCGCTAGTGGCCTCCTTATTGAACAATGAAGATAAAGAACATTTCTATCATTACAGAAAATTCTGTTCGACAGCACTGATACACATAATGTTACATCGTTTTTTAAAAAATGTGTATGCATGTGTTTGTGTGTACATGAGTGTAGAGACAGAGAAGAGACGAAAAGATAAGAAAAATAAATGATAAGAATGGCTTTATCTGAAAGATAAGATCACAGCTGATTTTATTTTCTTCTTTATGTTCATCAACACTATCAAATTATTTTATAATTAACATTTTTTATATTTTATTGAGGTATGATTTACATGCTTAAAACATTCATCCACTGCAATCATTCAATGATTTTTAGGAAATTCATAAATTTGTGCAACCATCACAAAATCTAGTTTTAGAACATTTTCATAACTCCTAAAGTTCCTTTACCCAATTACAAATCCTCACTCCTGCCCCAGCCCTAGACAACTGCTCATATTATTTTTATATTATGAAAAGGATTTTTTAAGACATACCAGTTTTATCAAGTTCCATTTGTTCAGCATGAGTTGAAATTTGGGACCATATTTCATTCTGGATCTTTTTCAAGAAGTTCTTACTGTAAAGTTCCAAGTCTGCATAAGACTTCATCATGGAGATGGTCTGTCCTGGAGGGTAAGACACTATTTCTTCTAACTGGGTCTTGTTGGCCCCTTGGATGCCCATGGCAAACATAGTTACATCCTCCAGCCGGAGATTCAGTGCAGCCTCACGCACCTTGTCATCTGATGGTCTGTCAGTGACCAGGACTGCAATCTGGGGCACTCCCTGTGCCCTTCTGCTGCCACTTGATGCTAAGAAGCCTTCTCTCCTCATCTTCTCAATGGCAGCACCAGCATTGGATTTCCCAGCCTGCAGAGAAAGCTTCTGGATTTGTTTCTGAAATTCAGATTGGGTTGTGCTTGAGCTCAGAAGAGAAAAAGTCTGAACTCTGTCACTGTAACTCATAAGACCAAGCCGCAGGC
This sequence comes from Physeter macrocephalus, assembly GCF_002837175.3. Classification (NCBI taxonomy): domain Eukaryota; kingdom Metazoa; phylum Chordata; class Mammalia; order Artiodactyla; family Physeteridae; genus Physeter; species Physeter macrocephalus. Next base: position 37,895,230 of record NC_041214.2, read on the forward strand.
AGCTGTCTTTCACATCCAAGGAGGAGGTGATATTCTTCAGGAAGTTCTGCAGGTTCCTTAGATTCTGTTTGGTCCCAACAGACTCATCCACCAGGAACATGAGGTCGGCAAGTGAATCTTTCTGACAGGCCCTGGGGAAGGGGACTATGGAGGGAGAAAAAGTAGGAATGTTAGTACACACCCCTGGCCCAGAGTGAGAAAGGCACTCTACAGATTGTCAGAAGGCATTCGTGAAAATAGAGCAGTCATGATGGATGCAGTTAGCATTTTTTTTAGTGAACAAAGGATAACAATTCTCAGCAAAATTTACATTGGCCATTGACTTCAGAGGATTTGCAATGCTCTTCCCTCTATCTGAAGAATGCTTCTTATGATTTTCCTACTGCATCTCATCAGCATGTTCTTCATGAGCACCATCACCACCAGTATGACTACCACCACCACTACTACCACCAACAGCAACCACCTCCACCACCACCACCATCACCACCACTACCACCTCTACTTCCACCTCCACTACTACTTCCACCTGTACCACCCCTACCACCACCTCCACCACCACCATGGTCTTCATGACCACCATCGTCACCAGTATGACTACCACCATCAACTCCATCACCACCACCACCTCTACCACCACTACCCCTCATCTTCAGCAACTCCACCACATGAACTTCCAACATTATCACCACCACTACCTCCAAGTATGAACCACTACTAGTATGAACTACACCAAAACCACCACCACCACTTTCAAATGCTGAAATATAGGCATAAATTAGTAGAAATATACCTGACCTCAGGGAGCTCACATTCTATGGGGAGGACAGATAAATAAATTATGCTATTTCAGACCATAATAAATGCTAACAAGGAAATAAAATAGGTGACTCAATTGAGTTACCCTATGTTGGGATGTGGGATGAGAACTAACTGATCTGAGACATAAAAAGTCGGGGAAGACCTCTCTGAAAGTATTACATTTGGGTTGAGAAAGATGAAGAGAAAGATTGAACTACACATTGTGTGAAAGGAAGAAGAATTCTGGCAGAAAGAAAAGCAAGAAATAGAAACAAGCAAGAAGCCCAGAGTAGCCGGAGCCAATGAGTGAGGGGAACAATGATGGATGAGGTCAGAGGGAAGCAGGGCCCAATCATATGGGGCTCAGATGATCTTATTTAAATTTTTAAATATCACCCTAGTTTCTGAGGGGAGATAATGAATTCATTAAAATTCATTAAAAAACAGTTGCCCTAGTCCAGGAAAGAGATAATGGTTCTTGGACAAGAATAAAGCAGGTAAGACAGAACAAGAGTAGTTTTGATACATGAATTAGAGATAGAACAGAGAGGACTTGATGATAAATTAGATATGAGTATTGGGAGACAAAAAGGAAGTGGTGAAAACTCCTGGGTTTTTGGCCTGAACAACTGAGTGGATATTGGTGGTATCTTTCTCCAAGATAAGGGAGATAGTGGGAAGAACAGGTTGGTGGGAGAAGTCAAGAGCTCCATTTCAGACATGCTAAGTTTGGGATACTATTGAAGATGCAAGGTAAGCAGTTGGTTGTATAAATCTGGAATCCACAGGAGGGTATACCACATGCACAGAATGCCCACTCCAGGAAGAGGTGGAGGAGTCACAACTGTGGGGGTTGTAGCCAAGAGATAAGCTCAATCTTGCCAAGAACTATCCACAGGATTGTGAGCTCTAGAAGCCAGAAGGCATGTCTTACTTATCTCTATCTCTCCAGTACCTGGTGCCTGGTGGGAGCTCAGAAATATTTGTGGAATTATAATAATTCTCATAAATCTACCAATGTACTCTGAACCTCACATAGTTGGCTAAAACAAACTTACAGCATGGCCCACTCAGCTCAGTATTTATTTGCAAAGAGCTATTACTATTAATGACAGTAAACTGCCAAACTCCATACAAGTCATCTCACCCATATCGTAAGGTAGATACTATTATCCTCACTTTATAGGTAAGGAAACTGAAGCTCAGACGTTAAGTAAATTACTCAAGGTCTTTAGCAGCCAAGCCAGGGTTTGAACCCAGATTCCAAAGCCCTTACTCTTAACCTCTAAAGGCAAGGATACGGTCTTGAGAAACAAAACCTTGTTGTACTGTATACTTCTGTGAAATAAATTAGGAGGAGTGAGAGAAACACAGATCAGTACACAAAGCCTTCTAAGAACGTGGTAAAGTCCTATGGTCTTAGAGAGCCCAAGCTACCTACAGGGCTGTAAGATCTCCAAGGTCCCCAGGGTGAAGGGTCACAGGAAAGTTTTTTTCTCTGGGAAGATAAGCACATGTGCTGTAAGAACTTGCTACTTCCCCCAAGGCAGGAAGAGTGAGGGATGGGAAGAGTAGAGGTAAAAGTACTCCCTGATGCTTCAGGGGCAGCACTAACTGTGACAGAGCCTTCTAGATACTTACCCAAACCCATTTCCTCTTCTTGCTCATAGACTTAGACCTAATTTCTCAGCCTCACCTGCAATTAGGTGTGGCCATGGGACTAAGATCTGGCTAATGAAATGTGAGCAGAAGTAGTGTGTGTCTCTTCCAAGCTTAGCCCATAAAACCACATCTTGAGTGACATTCCATCTTTTTTCCCTTCCACCAGCTCTATACCAATTCCCAAGGCACCTTGAAAGTAATATTTGAAGATGAAAGAGCCACCACCAACCTAATTATCTAAATAGAAGAAAGACAACTTGTCAACTTGAACACTGGCCCTATAGTGTTACAAGGGAAATAAATAAACTTCTTATGATTCAGGAAGTCTATTTGTTATTAAGGCCTAGGCTGGTCTGACTGAAAAATCAACCCATAGTGATAGCCAAGGAATTTGTGAATGATAGAGCAGGATAAAATTTCAAGATCATTTCAACTCTCATATCTTACAAAGGAGGATGCTGATGCAAGGCTCAGAGAGATGACATCACTTCCTCAAGTTCACAGCCAGTTAGTGGCATTGTCTGGACCTCTTGACCTGTGGTCAGGGCACTTTGTACCAAACCAAGTGGCTTCCTCAAGTCTTAGAACTAGATAGCACCTACTCAGAATAGCCCCTAATCAACAATAGAGCACAGAGGCAGCCAGGAAGATCCATTTTGCTGGGGGCTCTTTCTACCTCACTCTGGAGACAATGGCTGGGGTCCCTCATCAGTGCAGCACACTTACTGGGCACCTCCCATGAGTGTGTACTGGCCTGTTTCGTCTGTTCATCAACAGTGCATGTGTAACTTCCTGTCTCACTTTACCCTTTCTTTACTAATGCTTTCTAGGATTACCTCCCACATAAACTACTTGTACTCAAGGGTCTTCTGTTTCAGGTCTTCATGGAGAACTTGCTTAAGACATAAATAAAGCATTCTTCAAATGAGAAGCTGTAAGTCATGGGGGTAGAGTAGCCCTCCTTTCAGCCTAGGGGATCAAGACTGAAAGTTGATGAGAAGGAGGTCTTCTGCATTTCCACATGAAATACTGAGATTTCTGGTGAGTGGCACCATAGAGATAATAGGAGATGGCTCTCAGGACCAGATTACATGGGGTTGGGACACCTCTTCAACCAAGGGCTTCCTTACCTACTGTATGAGAGTGGGCTGCTACCTCCTTGTACTGAGCTGCATCCTTGAGAATCTGCGTCATGTTTTGGGAGAACACGCTGAGGTCTTGGACCGTCTGGAGGCTGTAGTGGAACTGTCCTGTGGCCATGGCCTTCAGAGTCTCCTCAGGCGTCCCCTGCATCCCCACTGAGATGATCCTCACGCCATCGCTGCGCAGCGCCTTGGAGGGCGCTTCCATGGCATCCTCAGACTCGGCTGAAGCCAAGACCACCAGGATAGGAGGAAACTGTCTCCTGTCCCTCCCATTTGAGAAGTAGGTCGTGTGCACCTCCTGGAGAGCATTCCCAATTCGCAGGGAACCGCCCAGGAACCTGAAGTTCTTCTTGAGGTGGTTCAACATGGGGCCTCTGCTCTTGAAGGTGCTGAGCTGGAATTCTCTGTGGAGCCTGTCGCTGTACTGGGCCAGGCCCACACGGTACTTGTGGGCCTCTATGGGGAGGCTGCTGATCATCTTGTTGATGAACATCTTCACAAATGGGAAGGATTTAATTCCGAGGTGGTTGGAGCTATCCACCAGAAACACCACATCGGCATACTCAGGGCCTGGCCCTATCAAAATAAAATAACAACAAACCCTTTGGGTCAAGAGGGACAGTTTTTGTACCCGCCTATCAGTCAGTCATCAGCTGCAGACTTCTCTCAAGAACTGGAGAGAAGGAGTGGAGGGTTACGGGTAAGGTGGCTCTGGGAAAGCCAAGGGCAAATGTCCTGAGAAAGTGGGGTGCAGCCATGAGCTGTTACCATTGCAGGCAATATTCACAGCAGCTGGGAGTGGGGGAGTGTGTACCTGCCTCATAAAGAGAGTCTGGACAAGGGGAAGCACCAGGAGCATTGACTTTAGCAGTCATGGTCAGCCACCTCTACCCACCCAGTTAGTGATCTACTGGTAAATGTTTAACTAAGCAGAACATTTCTTTCAAAATGACCCTGAAATTCACTAGGAAGTCCTAGGGTAGCACAGTGCAGGGTTAAAAATACTTATTTGAATGATGTTTTTAGTAATTACAGAAGAGTAGAAAAACCTAGCTTTCATATTCCATATATGTATGTATGGAATATGAAAGCTTTTATATTACTTATTATATATATATAAAATTCCCTTTGTGGTGTTCCTTTTTTTCCTTTTCTTTCATTTATTAAAGCCAAGGTGCTGGGGCTTCCCTGGTGGCGCAGTGGTTGGGAGTCCGCCTGCCGATGCAGGGGACACGGGTTCGTGCCCCGGTCCGGGAGGATCCCACATGCCGTGGAGCGGCTAAGCCAGTGAGCCATGGCCGCTGAGCCTGTGTCCGGAGCCTGTACTCCGCAGCGGAGAGGCCACAACAGTGAGAGGCCCGCGTACGGCAAAAAAAAAAAAAAAAAAAAAAAGCCAAGGTGCAAACTGACCCACAAAACGTATGGATTGACTCTATTCATACAGACATGGAACATCAAGACTTCAGCAAATCAATGAATAATTAAAGTTTTTCTAGCCAGGTGTAGCATAATTCATGCCTTTTGCCCATGGCTTTCCATCATCTTTGAGAGCTTACATTTGCTTGATATAATATATCGCCAACTACAAATAAATGCTGTCTGCTTTGATTTTTTTAGTAAAGAAATAAATTCCTTGTTTCTATTTATTAAAATAAACATTTGTTGAGACATAAAATATTTATTTTCCTAATAATAATAAACATAAAATGTACTGGTACCTGGGCTCTGATATGTCAGTGCTTCAGTCCAAAGGATGAGAACAAATACAATTAGCAGGATCTTCATTTTGTTAGTGACGTTTTCTTGCTTTTACTCTGTAAAAAATGTTATTTACAATATAAAAAATCTCATTGTCTAACAAGAAATAACTACTGGGAAAATTGGTTTAGAGCACAATATACTGTAAACACTGTATTTGTCAACAATGCCAGTTGTGTTTAAAACATTCATCAAGAGTTTGAGTATTTGTTGAAAATAGATAATGCTAATGTTTGCTGAGTCCTTACCATGGCTCAGATACTTTTCTCAGTGCTTTATAAGCATCATCTTATTTAACCCTCACCACCATCTTACTGGGAGGTACAACTACTATACCCACGTGACAGATAAGGAAACAGGCACAGGTGACTTGGTAAGTGGTGGATCCATCATCCTAACCCAGACAAGGTGATCATAGAGCCCAAGCTCTTAACCACTGTGCCATGAGGTTTATACAAAATCTTTGGACTCAGAACTTATGTAGTCACTACTTTTGACCATCTATTTTCATGTCAACAATGACTATTTTATATGTTCACAACTTGGCTCAAAAATCCAACAGCTACCCATGTTTCTTTCTCATTGAACCCTTGTAAGAACTGTTCCCTCATTTCTGGTTATACTCAGTTTTATAAATTACTTTAACTTCAGTATTTCACTCCATGAGCACACAATGAGAAATCTTCATGGGAATTTACAATCTTACAGAAATTCCACCAAGTCAAAGTTGTTCTCTATTAATAGGGAAATAGATAAAATAACCAATACTCAAAAATAGAGATGCCTTCAATGAGATACCAAAGGTATAAGGACTGGATTTTATTCTAGAGATGACCTTTACAGCAGTTATTTTGAAATTGCTAATCATGTGGGAAGACTGAGGGAATCACTGGAAACTAGATTTGGAAGTCACCCTATAGATCATTTAGACTAACTGTTATTTTGCTAAGGAGGAAATTGAGACTCCCCAGTAGTTATTGGCTGAATCATGTTAGCGATGACTTTCAGATCTATACTCATCATATTCTAATATATCATATATTTTACTTATTCATTAATTTTATTACTGAGATATAATTCAAATTCTACAAAATTTACCCTTTAAAGTGGACAATTCAATGTGTTTTAGTATATTAATAGTATTTGCATCCCAGCAGCAGCGATTTTAGGAAGTTCATTCTACTACAAGGACACTGGTACTAGTTAGTGCCATTTTAGATTCCTCCCTCTAGCCTATTAGTGCCAGGGGACTTACCCATTCACCAGCCAGTCAACACCAGGCCCAGGCACAGGGGCCCTGCAGCCAGCCACCTGTGACCTGCCTCTATCCACCAGCAGGCCGGCACAAGCACCTGGACACCATAGGCTCCACAGGCAGCCACTGGGAACCCAGCCCTGCCCAACAGCATGAGGCAGAGCCTGGCAACCCACTGGCCTGGAGTCCAGCCCTTCTTACCAGTGTGGCCAGTAGTAAGCCCCACCACAACAGAAGGACACATGCAGCCCACATAGGGGGCACCCATAGAGCACATAGTTCTGGTGACCAGAAGGAAGTGTGCTGCTGGGCCCCATAAGACATCTCCTACATAAGACCACTCCTCCAATATAAAAAATGTAACTTACCTACCTAATATATAGAAATAAAGACAGAGAATTAAGCAAAATAAATGACAGAAAAATATGTTCCAAATGAAGGAACAAGATAAAACCCCAGAAGAAGAACTAAGTGAAGAGACATAAGCAGTCTACCTGATAAAGAGTTCAAGGTAATGATCAAAAAGATGATCAATGAACTCACAGGAAGAATAAATGAACACAGGAACAATTTTAACAAAGAATTAGAAAATGTAAAGAAGAACAAAAGAGAATAATAAAATAACTGAAATAAAAAATACACTAAAAGGAATCAACAGTAGATATCATCTTCCAGAGGAACAGATCAGCAAATTGAAAGACAGTGGTGGAAATCACACAAGCTGAAAAGAAAGAAGAAAAAAGAATTTAAAAAAAAATGAGTCTAGTTTTAGGGATCTCTGTGACAACATCACACATACTAATATTTGTATCATAGAAGTTCCAAAGGAAAAGAGAGGGAGAAAGGGACAGATAACTTATTTTAATAAATAATAGCTGAAAACTTCCCTAACCTAGGAAAGGAAACAGACAAACAGATCTAGGAAGCACAGAGAGTCTAAAATTAGATGAACCCAAAGAGATCCACACAAAGACACATTGTAATTAAAATTGCAAAAATTAAAGATAAAGAGAGAATATTAAAAGAAGCAAGGAAAAAGCAGTTAGTTACATACAAGTGAACTCTCATAGACTATCAGCTGACTTTTCAGCAGAAACTATGCAAACCACAAGGGAGTGGCACAATATATTTAAAGTGATGAAAGAAAAAACCTACAACCAAGAACACTCTACCCGGCAAGGCTATAATTAAGATTTGAATGACAGATCAAGAGTTTTGCAGATAAGTGAAAGCTAAAAGAGTTCAGCACCTCTAAAACAGCTTTACAAGAAGTGTTAAAGGGACATCTCGAAGCATCAATAGAAAAGAAAATACCACAACTAGAAACATAAAAATTACAAAAGGAAAAAAAATCTCATTGTAAAGGCAAATATACAATAAAGGTAATCGATCAACCACTTATAAAGCTAGTAGGAAGGTTAAAAGACAAAAGTAATAAAATTATCTATATCTGCAATAAGTAGGTAAGGGATACACAAAACAAAAAGATGTAAAATACGATGTCAAAACATTAAATGTGTGGTTGGGGGAGTAAAAAGGCAGGGCAGTTACACTGTGTTAGAACTTAAGAGATCATCAACTTGAAATATATATATATATATATACATATAATATTAAATATATATATATATAACTACATATATATTGCTATATATAAACCTCATAGTAACCACAAACCAAAAATCTATAATAGATACACATACACACAAAAAAAGGGAATCAAAACATAATAATAAATAAAGTCATCAAATCACCAGGGAAGAGAGCAAAAGCAGAAGAAAGGAACAAAGAACTATGGATACAATCCCCAAACAGTTGACAAAATGGCAATAAGTACATACCTATCAATAATTATTTTAAATGTAAATGGAATAAATGATCTAATCTAAAGACATAGAGTAGCTGGATGGATTAAAAAACAAGAGACATATATATGCTGACTACAAGAGACTCACTTCAGATCTAAAGGCACACACAGACTGAAAGTGAGGTGATGGAAAAGGTATTCCATGCAAATGGAAATGAAAAGAAAGCTGGGGTAGCAATACTTATATCAGACAAAATAGACGTTAAAACAAGAGACAGAGAAGAGACATTACATTATGATAAAGGGATCAATCCAAGAAGAAAATATAACAATTATAAATATATATACACCCAACATAGGAGCACCAAAATACATAAAGCAAATGTTAACAAATGTAAAGGAAAAAACTGACAGTAACACAATAATCATAGGAAACTTGAACACTCTACTTACTTCAATGGATAGATCATTCAGATAATCAACAAGGAAATACTGGTCTTAAATGACACATTAGACTAGATGGACTTAATCGATATTTACAGAACATTTCATTCAAAAACAACAGAATACACATTCTTTTCAAGTGCACATGGAACATTCTCCAAGATAGATCACATGCTAGGCCACAAAACAAGCCTCGATTAATTTAAGAAGACTGAAATCATATCAAGCATCTTTTCTGACAACAGTGATGTGAGACTAGAAATCAGCTACAAGAAAAGAACTGCAAAAAACACAAACACAGGAGGCTAAGCAATATACTACTAAACAACCAATGGGTCACTGAAGAAATCAGAAATACCCAGAGGAAAATCAAAATGGAAACACAACAACCCAAAATCTATGGGATACAGCAAAGGCAGTTATAAGAGGAAAGTTTATACTGATACAGCCTACTTCGAGAAACAAAAATAATCTCAAACAAACGACCTAGCCTTATGCCTAAAAGAACTAGAAAAACAAAGACACACAAAAGCCAATGTTAGTAAAAGGAATAAAAATAAAAATATTAGCAGAAATAAGTGAAACAAAGACTGAAAAATAATAGAAAAAATCAATGAAACTAAGATTCAGTTCTTTGAAAAGATAAACAAAATTGATAAACCTTTAGCCAGAATCATCAAGAAAAAAAGAGAGCCTAAATCAATAAAATCAGAAATGACAGAGGAGAAGTTACAACTGACAGCACTCACTTCAGATCTAAAGGCACACACAGACTGAAAGTGAGGTGATGGAAAAGGTATTCCATGCAAATGGAAATGAAAAGAAAGCTGGGGTAGCAATACTTATATCAGACAAAATAGACGTTAAAACAAGAGACAGAGAAGAGACATTACATTATGATAAAGGGATCAATCCAAGAAGAAAATATAACAATTATAAATATATATACACCCAACATAGGAGCACCAAAATACATAAAGCAAATGTTAACAAATGTAAAGGAAAAAACTGACAGTAACACAATAATCATAGGAAACTTGAACACTCTACTTACTTCAATGGATAGATCATTCAGATAATCAACAAGGAAATACTGGTCTTAAATGACACATTAGACTAGATGGACTTAATCGATATTTACAGAACATTTCATTCAAAAACAACAGAATACACATTCTTTTCAAGTGCACATGGAACATTCTCCAAGATAGATCACATGCTAGGCCACAAAACAAGCCTCGATTAATTTAAGAAGACTGAAATCATATCAAGCATCTTTTCTGACAACAGTGATGTGAGACTAGAAATCAGCTACAAGAAAAGAACTGCAAAAAACACAAACACAGGAGGCTAAGCAATATACTACTAAACAACCAATGGGTCACTGAAGAAATCAGAAATACCCAGAGGAAAATCAAAATGGAAACACAACAACCCAAAATCTATGGGATACAGCAAAGGCAGTTATAAGAGGAAAGTTTATACTGATACAGCCTACTTCGAGAAACAAAAATAATCTCAAACAAACGACCTAGCCTTATGCCTAAAAGAACTAGAAAAACAAAGACACACAAAAGCCAATGTTAGTAAAAGGAATAAAAATAAAAATATTAGCAGAAATAAGTGAAACAAAGACTGAAAAATAATAGAAAAAATCAATGAAACTAAGATTCAGTTCTTTGAAAAGATAAACAAAATTGATAAACCTTTAGCCAGAATCATCAAGAAAAAAAGAGAGCCTAAATCAATAAAATCAGAAATGACAGAGGAGAAGTTACAACTGACAGCACAGAAATACAAAGGATCATAAGAGACTACTATGAACAACTATATGCCAATAAAATGGACAACCTGGAAGAAATGGATAAATTCCTAGAAACATACAATCTCCAAAGACTGAATCAAGAAGAAACAGAAATTATGAACACACTGATTACCCCTAGTGAAATTGAATCAGTTATTTTAAAAAAATCTCAACAAACAAAGGTCCAGAACCAGAGGGCATCACAAGTAAATTCTACCAAACAATTAAGGAAGAGTTAACACTTGTCCTTCTTAAAATATTCCTCCCCAAAATGAAGAGTATAAAATGTTTTTGAACTCATTCTATGAGGCCAGCAAAACCCTGATACCAAAACCAGATAAAGACATCACAAGAAAGAAAATTACAGGCCAATATCACTAATGAACACAGATGCAAAAATCCTCAACAAAATATTAGCAAACCAAATCCAACAATACATTGATCAAGTGGGATTAATCTCAGGGTGAAAGTGTTTTTCAATATCTGAAAATCAATCAATGTGATACACCACAATACAAACTGAGGAATAAAACCCATATGATCATCTCAGTAGATGCAAAAAAAGCTTTTGACAAAATTCAACATCCATTTATGATAAAAACTCTTCAGAAAGTGGATATAGAGGGAAACATACCTCAACATAATAAAAGTCACATATGAAAAACCCACAACATCACACACCATGGTGAAAAGTTGAAAGCATTCCCTCTAAGATCAGGAACAAGACAAGGATGTCCACTCTCACCACTTTTATTCAATGCAGTATTGAAAGTCTTAGCCACAGCAATCATAAAGGACAAGAAATACAAGGAATCCAAATTGAAAAAGAACCATTAAAACTATAACTGGGGCTTCCCTGGTGGCGCAGTGGTTGAGAATCCGCCTGCCGGTGCAGGGGACATGGGTTTGTAACTGGGGCTTCCCTGGTGGCGCAGTGGTTGAGAATCCGCCTGCCGGTGCAGGGGACACGGGTTTGTGCCCCAGTCCGGGAAGATCCCACATGCCGCGGATCGGCTGGGCCCATGAGTCATGGACGCTGAGCCTGCGTGTCCTGAGCCTGCACTCCGCAACGGGAGAGGCCACAGCAGTGAGAGGCCCGCGTACCAAAAACAAAACAAAACAAACAAAAAAAACTATAACTGTTTGCAGAAGACATTATACTATATATAGAAAATCCTAAAGATGTCCCCCCAAATTATGAGAACTAATAAATGAATTCAGTAAAGTTGCAGTATACAAAATTAACATGCAGACGTATGCTGTGTATCTATACACTAACAACAAACTATCAGAAAGAGAAATTAAGAAAAGAATTCCATTTACAACTGCATCAAAAAGAATTAAATATCTAGGGATAAACCTAACTAAGGATGTAGAAGAGTTGTACTTGGAAAACTATAAGACACTGATGAAAGAAACTGAAGACAACACAAACAAATGGAAAGTTATACCATGCTCGTGGATTGCAAGAATTAATATTGTTAAAATGACCATACTCCCCAAGGCAATCTACAGATTCAGTGTAATCACTATCAAAATACTAATGAAATTTTTCCCAGAACTAAAACAAATATTCTAAAATTTATATGAAAATGTAAATAACCCCAAATAACCAAAACAATCTTGAGAAAGAAAAAAAACTGCATCAACATCCCTGATTTAAAACTATACTACAAATTTACAGTAATCAAAACAGCATGGTACTGGCACAAAAACAGACACATAGATCAATGGAACAGAATAGAGCTCAGAAATGAACCCACATTTATATGGTCGAACTATGACAAAGTAGGCAAGAACATACAATGGGGAAAGACAACTTCTTCAATAAATTATACTGGGAAAACTGGACAGCAACATGCAAAAATATATAATCTGGAGTACTTTCTCACACCACATACAAAAATAAACCCAAAATGGTTTAAATATTTAAATGCTAAGACCTGAAAACTCCTAGAACAAAACATAGGCAGTACACTCTTTGACATCAGTCTTAGCAATATTTTTTTGATATGTCTCCTCAAGCAAGGGCAACAGAAACAAAAATAAACAAATGGGACTACATCAAACTAAAAAGCTTTTACACAGAGAAGGAAACTATTAACATAATTAAAGGCAGCATATTGAATGGGAGAAGATATTTTCAAATCATCTATCTGATAAGGGGTTGATATCGAAAATATACAAAGAACTCATACAACTTAGTATATTAAAAAAAAAAGACCCAATTAAAAAGTGGACAGAGGACCTAAGTAGACATTTTTCCAAAGAAGACATACGGATGGCCAACAGACACATGAAAAGATGCTCAATATCACTAATCATCAGAGAAATGCAAATCAAAACCACAATGAGATAGCACCTCACACCTGCCAGAATGGCTATTATCAAAAAGTCTACAACTAACAAATGTTAGTGAGGATGTGGAGAAAAGGGAAAGCTTGTACACTGTAGGTGGGAATATAAATTGGTACAGCCACTATGGAAAACAGTATGGAGGTGCCTCAAAAAATTAAAAATAGAACTACCATACAATCTAGCAAATCCACTCTGGCTATTTTACTGTAGAAAACAAAACACTAATTTAAAAATATATATTCATCCTCATATTCACTGTAGCATCATTTACAATAGCCAAGATATGCAAGCAATCTAAGTGTCTATCAATAGCTGAATGGATAAAGAAGATGTGGTGTATACACACAATAGAATATTACTCAGCCACAAAAAAAGAATGAAATCTTGCTGTTTGTGACAACATGGATGGAGCTAGAGGGTATTATGCTAAAAGAAATAAGTCAAAAAGAGAAAGACAAATAGTGTATGATCTTACTTATATTTGGAATTTAAAAAACAAAACAATGGAACAGAACATAGAATACAGAAAACAAACAGATAGTTGCCAGAGGAGAGGGGAGTGTGGGGACGAATTAAACAGGTGACAGGATCAAGACAGTACAAACTTCCAGTTACAAAATAAATAAGTCATGGGGATATAATGTACAGCACAGGGAACATAATCAATAATATTGTAATAACTTTGTATAGTGAGAGATGCTAACTAGATTTATGTGGTGATCATTTCATAATGTATAAAAATATTAAATCATTATGTCATACATCTGAAACTAACATAATGTTGTAAAGTCAATAATACTTCAATTTTAAAACTTGATGAAGTCCAATTTGCCTATTTTTTTTTTCATGCTAGTGCTTTTTGGTGTCATAGCTAAATCACCATTACCACTCCACAGTCATGAAGATTTACTTTGTTTTTTCTTCTGAGAATTTTACAGTTTTATCATTTACATTTACATATCTGATCCATTTTGAGTAAACTTTGGTATATTGTTTGAGGTAGGGATACAACTCCATTCTTCTTCATGTGGATGTTCAGTTGTCCCAGCACCATTTGTTGAAAATTTGTTGAAACGACTTTTCTTTCACGATTGAATTATCTTGGCACCCATGTCAAAAACAAATTTACTATAAGTGTCTTAGTTTGTTCTTGGACTCTCAATTCTATTACTTGTATTTACTCTTATGCCAGTACCACACAGTCTTGACCACCTTTGTAGGAAGCTTTTAAGTCGGAAAGTGGTGAGACTTACAAATTTTTTCTTTTTCAAGGTTGTTTTGGATATTCTGGGCCCCATGCATTTCCTTTTTTTTTTTATTTAACATCCTTATTGGAGTATAATTGCTTTACAATGGTGTGTTACTTTCTGCTTTATAACAAAGTGCATCAGTTATATATACACATATGTTCCCGTATCTCTTCCCTCTCGCATTGCCCTCCCTCCCACCCCCCCATCCCACCGCTCTAGGTGGTCACAAAGCACCGAGCTGATCTCCCTATGCTATGCGGCTGCTTCCTACTAGCTATCTATTTACGTTTAGTAGTGTATATATGTCCATGCCACTCTCTCACTTTGTCGCAGCTTACCCTTCCCCCCTCCCCATATCCTCAAGTCCAGTCCTAGTAGGTCTGTGTCTTTATTCCCATCTTGCCCCTAGGATCTTCATGACATTTTTTTTTCCTCTTAGATTCCATATATGTGTGTTAGCATACAGTATTTGTTTTTCTCTTTCTGACTTACTTCACTCTGTATGACAGACTCTAAGTGCATCCAGCTCACTACAAATAACTCAATTTCATTTCTTTTTATGGCTAATATTCCATTGTATATATGTGCAACATATTCTTTATCCATTCATCTGTCAATGGACACTTAGGTTGCTTCCATGTCCTGCCTATTATAAATAGAGCTGCAATGAACATTTTGGTACATGACTCTTTTTGAATTATGGTTTTCTCA
>NC_041214.2:37910330-37910775 GCF_002837175.3 Physeter macrocephalus
TATCTTTGGAGAAATGTCTATTTAGGTCTTCTGCCCATTTTTGGATTGGGTTGTTTGTTTTTTTGATATTGAGTTGCATGAGCTGCTTGGACATTTTGGAGATTAATCCTTTGCCAGTTGTTTCATTTGAAAATATTTTCTCCCATACTGAGGGTTGTCTTTTGGTCTTGTTTATGGTATCCTTTGCTGTGCAAAAGCTTTTAAGTTTCATTAGGTCCCATTTATTTATTTTTGTTTTTATTTCCATTTCTCTAGAAGGGGTTTAAAAAGGATCTTGCTGTGATTTATGTCATAGAGTGTTCTGCTACATTTTCCTATAAGAGTTTGATAGTGTCTGGCCTTACACTTAGGTCTTTAATCCATTTTGAGTTTATTTTTGTGTATGGTGTAACAGAGTGCTCTACTTTCATGCTTTTACATGTACCTGTCCAGTTTTCTGAGGACC
>NC_041214.2:37911721-37915131 GCF_002837175.3 Physeter macrocephalus
TTGTTGAGGATTTTTGCATCTATGTTCATCACTGATATTGGCCTGTAGTTTTCTTTCTTTGTGACATCTTTGTCTGCTTTTGGTATCAGGGTGATAGTGACCTCGTAGAATGAGTTTGGGAGTGTTCCTCTCTCTGCTATATTTTGGAAGATTTTGAGAAGGATAGGTGTTAGCTCTTCTCTAAATGTTTGATAGAATTCGCCTGTGAAGCCATCTGGTCCTGGTCTTTTGTTGGTTGGAAGATTTTGAATCACAGTTTCAATTTCAGTGCTTGTGATTGGTCTGTTCATATTTTCTATTTCTTCCTGATTCAGTCTTGGCATGTTGTGCGTTTCTAAGAATTTG
The DNA here is from genome assembly GCF_002837175.3 of Physeter macrocephalus. Classification (NCBI taxonomy): domain Eukaryota; kingdom Metazoa; phylum Chordata; class Mammalia; order Artiodactyla; family Physeteridae; genus Physeter; species Physeter macrocephalus. The sequence goes on from NC_041214.2 coordinate 37,912,067, forward strand.
TGCATTTCTTTCAGGTTGTCCATTTTATTGGCATATAGTTGCTTTTACTATGCGTATATTGAAGAATCCTTGCATTCCTGGAATAAACCCCACTTGATAATGGAGTATGATCCTTATAATGTACTGTTGAATTCTGTTTGCTAGTGTTTTGTTGAGGATTTTTGCATCTATGTTCATCACTGATATTGGCCTGTAGTTTTCTTTCTTTGTGACATCTTTGTCTGCTTTTGGTATCAGGGTGATAGTGACCTCGTAGAATGAGTTTGGGAGTGTTCCTCTCTCTGCTATATTTTGGAAGATTTTGAGAAGGATAGGTGTTAGCTCTTCTCTAAATGTTTGATAGAATTCGCCTGTGAAGCCATCTGGTCCTGGTCTTTTGTTGGTTGGAAGATTTTGAATCACAGTTTTAATTTCAGTGCTTGTGATTGGTCTGTTCATATTTTCTATTTCTTCCTGATTCAGTCTTGGCATGTTGTGCGTTTCTAAGAATTTGTGCATTTCTTTCAGGTTGTCCATTTTATTGGCATATAGTTGCTTTTACTAATCTCTCATGATCATTTGTATTTCTGCAGTGTCAGTTGTTACTTCTCCTTTTTCATTTCTAATTCTATTGATTTGAGTCTTCTCCTTTTTTTTCTTGATGAGTCTGGCTAATTGTTTACCAGTTTTGTTTTTCTTCTTAAAGAACCAGCTTTTAGTTTTAATGATCTTTGCTATTGTTTCCTTCATTTCTTTTTCATTTATTTCTGATGTGATCTTTTTGATTTCTTTCCTTCTGCTAACTCTGTGGGGTTTTTTGTTCTCGTTTCTCTAATTGCTTTTTGTTCAAGGTTAGGTTGTTTATTTGAGATGTTTCCTGTGTCTTAAGGTAGGATTGTATTGCTATAAACTTCCCTCTTAGAACTGTTTTACTGCATCCCATAGGTTTTGGGTCGTTGTGTCTCCAATGTCATTTGTTTCTAGGTATTTTTTTATTTCCTCTTTGATTTCTTCAGTGATCACTTCGTTATTAAGTAGTATATTGTTTAGCCTCCATGTGTTTGTATGTTTTACACATCTTTTGCTGTAATTGATATCTAGTCTCATAACATTGTGGCCGGAAAAGATACTTGATATGATTTCAATTTTCTTAAATGTACCAAGGCTTGATTTGTGACCCAAGATATGATCTATCCTGGAGAATGTTCCATGAGAACTTGAGAAAAATGTGTGTTCTGTTGTTTTTGGATGGAATGTCCTATAAATATCAATTAAGTCCATCTTGTTTAGTGTATTATTTAAAGCTTGTGTTTCCTTATTTATTTTCATTTTGGGTCATCTGTCCTTGGTGAAAGTAGGGTGTTAAACTCCGCTACTACAATTGTGTTACTGTCTATTTCCCCCTTTATTGCTGTTAGCATTTGCCTTATGTATTGAAGTGCTCCTATGTTGGGTGCATAAATATTTACAATTGTTATATCTTTCTTGGATCGATCCCTTGATCATTATGTAGTGCCCTTCTTTGTCTCTTGTTATAGTCTTTATTTTAAAGTCTATTTTGTCTAATATGAGTATTGCTACTCCAGATTTCTTTTGATTTCCATTTGCATGGCATATCTTTTTCCATCCCCTCATTTTCAGTCTGTATGTGTCCCTAGGTCTGAAGTGGGTCTCTTGTAGACAGCATATATATAGGTCTTGTTTTTGTATCCATTCAGCCAGTCTGTGTCTTTTGGTGGGAACATTTAATCCATTTACATTTAAGGTAATTATCGATATATGTGGTCCTATTCCCATTTTCTTAATTGTTTTGGGTTTGTTATTGTAGGACTTTTCCTTCTCTTGTGTTTCCTGCCTAGAGAAGTTCCTTTACCATTTGTTGTAAAGCTGGATTGGTCGTTCTGAACTCTCTCAGCTTCTGCTTGTCTGTAAAGCTTTTAATTTCTCCATCAAATCTGAATGAGATCCTTGCTGGGTAATCTTGGTTGTAGGTTTTTCCTCTTCATCACTTTAAATGTGGCCTGCCACTCCCTTCTGGCTTGCAGTGTTTCTGCTGAAATATCAGCTGTTAACCTTATGGGGATTCCCTTGTGTGTTATTTGTTGTTTTTCCCTTGCTGCGTTTTATATGTTTTCTGTGTATTTAAATTTTGATAGTTTGATTAATATGTGTTTCAGCGTGTTTCTCCTTGGATTTGTCCTGTATGGGACTCTCTGTGCTTCCTGGACTTGATTAACTATTCCTTTCTCACATTAGGCAAGTTTTCAACTATAATCTCTTCAAATATTTTCTCAGTCCCCTTTTTTTCCTCTTCTTCTTCTGGGACCCCTATAATTCGAATATTGGTGCATTTAATGTTGTCCCAGAGGTCTCTGAGACTGTCCTCAGTTCTTTTCATTCTTTTTCTTTATTCTGCTCTGCAGTAGTTATTTCCAGTATTTTATCTTCCAGGCTATTGATCCCTTCTAGAGAATTTTTATTTTCATTTATTGTGCTGTTCATCACTGTTTGTTTGCTCTTATTTCTTCTAGATCCTTGTTAAACGTTTCTTGTATTTTCTCCATTCTATTTCCAAGATTTTGGATCATCTTTACTATCATTATTCTGAATTCTTTTTCAGGTAGACTGCTTATTTCCTATTCATTTGTTAGGTCTGGCACATTTTTACCTTGCTCCTTCATCTGCTGGGTGTTTTTCTGTCTTCTCATTTGCTTAACTTACTGTGTTTAGGGTCTTCTTTTCACAGGCTGCAGGTTCGTTGTTCTCATTGTGTTTGGTGTCTGCCCCGAGTGGCTAAGGTTGGTTCAGTGAGTTGTGTAGGCTTCCTGGTGGAGGTGACTGGTACCTTTGTTCTGGTGGATGAGGCTGGATCTTGTCTTTCTGGTGGGCAGGTCTACCTCTGGTGGTGTGTTTTGGGGTGTCTGTGACCTTATTATGATTTTAGGCAGCCACTCTGCTAATGGATGGGGCTGTGTCCTGTCTTGCTAGTTGTTTGGCATAGGGTGTCCAGCACTGTAGCTTGCTGGTCGTTGAGTGAAGCTGGGTCTTGGCATTGAGATGGAGATCTCTGGGAGATTTTCACCATT
>NC_041214.2:37915192-37921078 GCF_002837175.3 Physeter macrocephalus
AAGAAAGAAAGAAAGAAAGAAAGAAAGAAAGAAAGAAAGAAAAGAAAGAGGATAAAATAAAATAAAGTAAAATAAAATAAAGTTATAAAATAAAAATTAATTATTAAGAAAAAAATTTTAAAAAATTAAAAAAAAACAAAATGGTAGGACAGAACCCTAGGACAAATGGTGAAAGCAAAGCTATACAGACAAAATAACACACAGAAGCATACAAATACACATGCACAAAAAGAGAAAAAGGGGAATAAATAATATATCTTTGCTCCCAATGTCCACCTCCTTAATTTGTGATGATTCGTTGTCTATCAGGTTTTCCACAGATCCAGGGTACATCAAGTTGATTGTGGAGCTTTAATCTGCTGCTCCTGAGGATGCTGGGAGAAATTTCTCTTTCTCTTCTTTGTTTGCACACTCCCAGAGTTCAGCTTAGGATTTGGCCCTGCCTCTGCTTGTAGGTCACCTGAGGGCGTCTGTTCTTCGCTCAGACAGGACGGGGTTAAAGGAGCAGCTGATTAGGGAGCTCTGGCTCACTCAGGCTGGTGGGAGGGAGGGGTACGGAGTGCGGGGCAAGACTGCCGCGGCAGAGACTGGCATGACGTTGCACCAGCCTGAGGCGTGCCATGCGTTCTCCCAGGGAAGTTGTCCCTGGATCATGGGACCCTGGCAGTGGTGGGCTGCACAGGCTTCTGGGAGGGGAGGTGTGGATAGTGACCTGTGCTCGCACACAGGCTTCTTGGTGGTGGCAGCAGCGGCCTTAGTGTCTCATGCCAGTCTCTGGGGTCCGCGCTGATAGCCGCGGCTTGCTACTGTCTCTAGAGCTCCTTTAAGCAGCTCTCTTAATCCCCTCTCCTCGCTCACCAGGAAACAGAGGGAACAAAAAGTCTTTTGCCTCTTCAGCAGGTCCAGACTTTTTCCCGGACTCCCTCCTGGCTAACCGTGGTGCACTAGGCCCCTTCATGCTGTGTGCATGCAGCCAACCCCAGTCTTCTCCCTGGGATCTAAGCTCCAAAGCCCGAGCCTCAGCTCCCAGCCCCCGCTTGCCCCAGCGGGTGAGCAGACAAGCCTTTCGGGCTTGTGAGTGCTGGTCGGCACCGTTCCTCTGTGCAGGAATCTCTCTGCTTTGCCCTCCACACCCCTGTGGCTGCACTCTCCTCCATGGCTCTGAAGCTTCCCCCCTCCACCACCCGCAGTCATCGCCTGCGAAGGGGCTTCCTAGTGTGTGGAAACCTTAACTCCTTCACAGCTCCCTCCCACTGGTGCAGGTCCCATCCCTATTCTTTTATCTCTGTTTTTTCTTTTTTCTTTTGCCCTACCCAGATACGTGGGGAGTTTCTTGCCTTTTGGGAGGTCTGGGGTCTTCTACCAGTGTTCAGTAGGTGTTCTGTAGGAGCAGTTCCACATGTAGATGTATTTCTGATGTATCTGTGGGGAAGAAGTTGATTGCATCTTACTCTTCCGCCATCTTGAAGCTCCTCCCTCACTAGTATTTTTTTTAAAGAATTTTACATATATATTCTTTCAGGCAAATTAGACATATTGTGCTGTAGTTTTCTTTTCTTGTAGTGACTTTATCTGGCTTTGGTATCAGGGTAATGCTAACCTCATAAAATGAGTTTGGAAGTGTTCCCTTCTCTTCAATTTTTTAGATAAGTTTAAGAAAGATTTATGTTAATTCTTCTTTAAATATTTGCTAGAATTCAAATATGAAGCCACCTCATCCGGGGCTTTTCTGTATTGGGAGGCTTTTGATTACTGATTCAATCTCCTTACTCGTTATTGGCCTGTTCAGATTTTCTATATCTTCATGGTTCAGTCTTGGCACATTATATGTTTCTAGAAATTTATCTATTTCTTCTAAGTTTTCTGATTTGTTGGCATATAATTGTTCATAGTAATCTCTTATGATCCCTTATATTTCTGTTGTAGCAGTTGTAATGTCTCTTCTTTCATTTATAGTTTTATTTATGAGTCCTCTCTTTTTTTCTTGGTGATCTGGCTAAAGGTTTGTTTATCTCTTTAAAAAAAACCTCTTAGTTTTGTTGGTCTTTTCTATTGTTTTTCTATCCTCTGTTTCATTTATTTCTGCTCTAATCTTTATTATTTCCTCCCTTCTGCTTACTTTGGGCTAAGTTACTTGCTCTATGTCCTCGAGGTGTAAGTTTATGTGAGATCTTTTCTTTTTCCTAATGTATAAATTTATAGTGCTAAACTTTCCTCTTCGAGCTGCTTTTGTTACATCCCCTAAATTTCAATATGTTGTGTTCCTATTTTTGCGGAGGCACTAGCTGGGCACTGCAATCAACTCTGGTCCAGCAAGGTTGTAGGTTGTGTTTCTCAGCAGAGCAGTGTGGGTGATTAGACTCTGTGATTGCACAGAGTTGTGGCTGGGCTCTGTATTCACTCTTGGTCTGGTGGAATCAGGTTGTGCTCTCAGCTGGCTGGTATTAACTAGACTCCATGTTTAGGTGGGACCACAGTCCAGGCTTCATGGTCCGAGAGGGTCTTGGGCTATGCTCTGCAGTCAGGCAGGGCCATCGCTGTGTCTCAAAGTTGTGTGGGGTTGCAGGCTGGGCTCACAGTCATGTAGTCTGCAGGCTACACTCTGCTGTTGGGTGACATGCTGCCTGGGAACTCTAGGTGGGTGGGGTGTCCCACTGTATCCTGTGGTTGAGTGGGGCTGCAGATTGTGTTCTGAGTTTGGGTAGGGTCACCATCTGGGCTTCCTGCTAAGTTGGAGCTGCAGGCTATTCTCCACAATTAGAGTCAATGGCTATACTCCCGACTTGGGCAAAGCCTCAGGCCCTGTTCAGCAATCCAGCAAGGCTGTAGGCTACACTCCAAGGCTACCCAGGGTCATTGCTCCAAGGCTGCCCAGGGCCATTTCTCAGGGTCTCTCTCTCTGGAGGGAAGACTCTGCACACTGAATACTGGGCAGTAACCAGCTGGCCTCGCTATTTCCTGTGGGGATGTTCAGCACATGTAAGCCAACCATGCAGAGATGTGAAACGAAACTCCCCAGCCATTTCCAGGAGACAAAATAGGAGAGTAATACTAGATTAATGAATAATTACCTCCTTTCTTTTGATTACATTCCTTTGGTCATAAATGTCTGTGAAGAAAAATTTCACACATTTTGAATGGTAAACTGTACTTTCTATGGGTGAGTCTGTTTTATAACATAAGACATGAAGTCTAAAAGTGACTTGGGTAAAGCAAGAAAAAAAAGCTTAATTTAGTGAAATACAAAGGTGCATGACAAAGCTTGCAACCTTCTGGCAAGTTCAGATGCTAAAGGAAAACAGTAATTATTTAGTAATTTATAAAAACTCAACAAAGGCACACTGGTGTAAGTCTTGAGCTCACAGAATGGGAAATAAGCATGTAATTAGTTTACTGGAAGTTTATACCACTAAATCCTAAATCAAATGCAGCACAAATGGCACTCTAAAACCACCAAGCTGAATTTCTCTTTTCCTCTCTTTCTGTAGCCAAAAGTGCCAGACTTACTGAAAGATGGTAAGAAATAAAGGTCAGGTCACCTGCCATCCTGTCCTTTACCTTGTTCCCCTTCTTTACAATGGCTGCCTTTCCACAGGCTCTGACCAGGATGTGGGGCTCCAGCAGAGGGAGAAGGATACAATTTAGGATTCACAACCTGGAGCCGGTAAGGTCCTAAAACCACACATGTGCCACCCACTCATTTCCTGCTGAGAATCTGAGGTCCAGCAAGGTTGTGTGGCATATCCAAGGTCACACAGCTAGTCCATGGCAGACTTGAGGCTTAAGATGTAGGTCTCAGCCTCCCTGGTGCTTTGGCTCATTTCTGGGAGCACTGGGAAGGCACATTGGGTTTTCCTCTCAGTATAGGGACCAGGAGGCCAGATAATTACCCAGTCTTATTTTTCTGGGGTTGTTGCGCATATTGCAGATGTCACATTGCTCTGTATCCCTTGGTTTTCATGCTTCTCCTGCTTCTTCTATGGTACATTCAGAGAGAGTGTCCTATCTCACCCACAGCCCCAAATCTATCGACACACCCAGACCCTGACTTGAGATGCCCAGACTGCCAAGGAAATCCTCTTCTCTGGTGCTTGTTACATTTTGCTTTGTTCTGTGGTTACAGAACTACTTTTTAAATCCCACATTTCTTCTCACCCCACCCCCAATAAAACACACACACACACACACACTCACCACAAACACCTATAACCTTGATGAAGGCAGGATTTTGCTTTCCATCCCTCAGTATTGAATGTCCCACTTGCTTAGATCAGTGCTGGCTCTATAGTGGGCTTTCAAGAAATAACTGTTAACAGCCTAAACTTACACCTAAAGCAATTAGAGAAAGAAGGAAAAAAAAAACCCCAAAGTTAGCAGAAGGAAAGAAATCATAAAGATCAGATCAGAAATAAATGAAAAAGAAATGAAGGAAATGATAGCAAAGATCAATAAAACTAAAAGTTTGTTCTTTGAGAAGATAAACAAAGTTGATAAAACATTAGCCAGACTCATCAAGAAAAATAGGGAGAAGACTCAAATCAATAGAATTAGAAATGTAAAGGAGAAGTAACAACTGACACTGCCGAAATACAAAGGATCATGAGAGATTACTACAAGCAAGTATATGCCAATAAAATGGACAACCTGGAAGAAATGGACAAATTCTTAGCAAGGCACAACCTTCCGAGACTGAACCAGGAAGAAATAGAAAATTGGAACAGACCAATCACAAGCACTGAAATTGAAACGGTGATTAAAAATCTTCCAACAAACAAAAGCCCAGGACCAAATGGCTTCATAAGTGAATTCTATCAAACATTGAGAGAAGAGGTAACACCTATCGTTCTCAAGCTCTTCCAAAATAGAGCAGAGGGAGGAACACTCCCAAACTCATTTTACAAGGCCACCATCACCCTGATACTAAAAGCAGACAAAGATATCACACAGAACGAAAACTACAGGCCAATATCACTGATGGACATAGATGCAAAAATCGTCAACAATTTACTAGCAATCAGAATCCAACGGCACATTAAAAGGATCACACTCCATGATAAAGTGGGGTTTATGCCACGAATGCAAGGATTCTTCAATCAATCAATGTGATACACCATATTAACAAACTGAAGGAGAAAAACCATATGATCATCTCAATAGATGCAGAAAAAGCTTTTGACAAAATTCAACACCCATTTATGATAAAAACCCTGCAGAAAGTAGGCATAGAGGGAACTTTCCTCAACATAACAAAGGTCATATATGACAAACCCACAGCCAACATCGTCCTCAATGGTGAAAAACTGAAACCATTTCCACTAAGATCAGGAACAAGACAAGGTTGCCCACTCTCACCACTCTTATTCAACATAGTTTTTTAAGTTTTAGCCAAAGCAATCAGAAAAGAAAAAGAAATAAAATGAATCCAAATTGGAAAAGAAGAAGTAAAGCTGTCACTGTTTGCAGATGACATGATACTCTACATAGAGAATCTTAAAGATGCTACCAGAAAACTACTAGAGCTAATCAATGAATTTGGTAAAGTAGCAGGATAAAAAATTAATGCACAGAAATCTCTTGCATTTGTATACACTAATGATAAAATATCTGAAAGAGAAATTAAGGAAACACTCCCACTTACCATTGTAAAAAAAGAATAAAATACCTAGGAATAAACTTACCTAAGGAGAAAAAGACCTGTATGCAGAAAAATATAGGACACTGATGAAAGAAATTAAAGATGATACAAACAGATGGAGAGATATACCATGTTCTTGGATTGGAAGAATCAACATTGTGAAAATGACTCTACTACCCAAAGCAATCTACAGATTCAATGCAATCCCTATCAAACTACCACTGGCATTTTCCACAGAACTAGAACAAAAA
>NC_041214.2:37921307-37930610 GCF_002837175.3 Physeter macrocephalus
CTGGCACAAAAACAGAAATATAGATCAATGGAACAGGATAGAAAGCACAGAGATAAACCCACGCACATATGGTCACCCTATCTTTGATAAAGGAGGTAAGAATGTACAATGGAGAAAAGACAGCCTGTTCTATAAGTGGTGCTGGGAAAACTGGACAGCTACATGTAAAAAAATGAAATTAGAACACTCCCTAACACCATACACAAAAATAAACTCAAAATGGATTAAAGACTTAAATGTAAGGCCAAACACTATAAAACTCTTAAAGGGAAAGCAGGATTCTTTTTGACCCACCTCCTAGAGAAATGGACATAAAAACAAAAAGAAACAAATGGGACCTAATGAAACTTAAAAGATTTTGCAAAGCAAAGGAAACCATAAACAAGACGAAAAGACAACCTTCAGAATGGGAAAAAATATTTGCAAATGAAGCAACTGACAAAGGGTTAATCTCCAAAATTTACAAGCAGCTCATGCAGCTCAATATAAAAAACACAAATAAGTCAATCCAAAAATGGGCAGAACACCTAAATAGACATTTCTCCAAAGAAGATACACAGATTGCCAACAAACACATGAAAGGATGCTCAACATCATTAATCATTAGAGAAATGCAAATCAAAATTACAATGAGGTATCACCTCACACTGGTCATAATGGCCATCATCAAAAAATTCTACAAACAATAAATGCTAGTGAGGGTGTGGGGAAAGGGAACACTCTTGCACTGTTGATGGGAATGTAAATTGATACAGCCACTATGGAGAACAGTATGGAGGTTCCTTAAAACACTGAAAATAGAACTAGCATACAACCCAGCAATCCCACTACTGGGCATATACCTTGAGAAAACCATAATCCAAAAAGAGTCATGTATCACAATGTTCATTGCAGCACTATTTACAATAGCCAGGACATGGAAGCAACCTACATGTCCATCGACAGATGAATAGATAAAGAAGATGTGGCACATATATACAATGGAATATTACTCAGCCATGAAAGGAAAAGAAATTGAGTTATTTGTAGTGTGGTAGATGGAGCTAGAGTCTGTCATACAGAGTGAAGTAAGTCAGAAAGAGAAAAACAAATACCATATGCTAACACATATATATAGAATCTAAAAAAGGTTCTAAAGAACCTAGGGGAGGACAGGAATAAAGATGCAGACATAGAGAATGGAATTGAGGAGATGGGGAAGGGGAAGGGGAAGCTGGGACAAAGTGAGAGAGTGGCATGGACATATATACACTACCAAATGTGAAATAGGTAGCTAGTGGGAAGCAGCCACATAGCACAGGGACATCAGCTTGGTGCTTTGTGACCACCTAGAGGGGTGGGATAGGGAGGGTGGGAGGGAGAAGTAAGAGGGAGGGAATATATGTATACATATGGCTGATTAAGTTTGTTATACAGCAAAAACTAATACACCATTGTAAAGCAATTATACTCCAATAAAGATGTTAAAATAAATTAGTCTGCTTACATTTCCTTCCTCTTCTTTATTCTTTTGCTACATTTTATAAGGACAAAGGGAGGCTCCCAATCTATTACCAGGAAATATCTTTTAAACTACAGGTTTTTTATACTGTAGCTTCTCTCACAAGAATATTAATTCTTACTTTGTGATCCCAGTGCCATCAGTATTTCAAATTTATTTCCAGGTTTAAATAGAATTAGTGCACTCTATAAGTCCACATACATGCTTGGGTTCTTTATTTTGGTTCTTCTTTTTGTCATCTAAATAGACCAGATCAACACCATCCAGTAGAAATAGGATGCAAACTACATAAATAATTTTAAAAATTTTAGTAGCTACATTGGCAAAGAAATAGGTGAAAGGAATTATATAATATATTTTACTTAACCTGACATAACCAAAATATTATAATCTCAGTGTGTTATCAATATAAAAATTATTAATGAGACATTTTACATTCTTTTTTCATACTAAGCCTTCAAAGTCTGGTGTATATTTTACGCATATAGCACATCTCAGCTCAGACTCATCGCGCTTCAGGTGCTCAATGACCACATATGGTGAGTTGTTACCTAATTGGACAGCACAATTATAGATCATGGTATACACAGAAAATGACAATGTTCTTTAGGGCCTCAGTCCAAGGCCTTCTACCCCACCACCCCAGGCTCAGGAGAGCAGTATCTCAGCACAATCCACAGTCCTTGCAACACACATCACTTAGGAAGTGCTGGGCTGGGTGACTTTTAAGAAGTGGTTAATTAAGACAGTGTTTCTCAAGGTTTAATATGCACAAAAATTACCTGGACATCTTTTTTTTTTAATTTCTTTCATTGAAGTATAGTTGATTAACAATGTTGTGCTAATTTCTGCTGTACAGCAAATTGATTCAGTTACACAAATATATTCATTCTTTTTCACCTTCATTTCCATTATGGTTTATCATGGGATATTGAATATAATTCTCTGTGTTATACAGTAGGACATTGTTTTTTATCCATTGCATAAAATGGATCGTATAAAATAGTTTGTATCTGCTAATCCGAAATTCCCACTTCATTCCTCCCCCCACCTTGGCAAACACAAGAATGTTCTCTATGTCTGTGAGCCTATTTCTGTTTCATACATAGGTTCATTTTTGTCATATTTTAGATTCCACATATAAATGACATCATATGGTATTTGTCTTTGTCTGACTTACTTCACTTAGTATGATATTCTCTAGGCCCATCCATGTTGCTGCAAATGGCATTATTTCATTCTTTTTTATGGCTGAGTAGTATTCCATTGTATATATGTATATATATATAGAGAGAGAGAGTATGCCACATTTTCTTTATCCATTCGTCTGTTGATGGACATTTAGGTTGCTTCCATGTCTTGGCTATTAGTGCTTATATATATATATATATATATATATATATATATATACCACATCTTCTTTATTCACTCATCTGTCAATGGACATTTAGGCTGTTTCCATGCTTTGGCTATTGTGAATAGTGATGCTATGAACATAGGGGTGCATGTATCTTTTTGATTCATAGTTTTATCTGGATATTGGGCATCTTTAAAAATTTTTAAATTTATTTATTTATTTTGTATTCCATTTATTTTATTTTATTTTGTTTTATTTTATTTTTTAACATCTTTATTGGAGTATAATTGCTTTACAATGGTGTATTAGTTTCTGCTTTATAACAAAGTGAATCAGCTATACATATACATATATCCCCATATCTCCTCCCTCTTACGTCTCCCTCCCACCCTCCCTATCTCACCTCTCTAGGTGGTCACAAAGCACCAAGCTGATGTTCCTGTGCTATGCGGCTGCTTCCCACTAGCTATTTTGCATTTGGTAGTGTATATATGTCCATGCCACTCTCTCACTTCATCCCAGCTTACCCTTCCCACTTCCCGTGTCCTCAAGTACATTCTCTATGTCTGCGTCTTTATTCCTGTCTTGCCTCTAGGTTCTTCAGAACCTTTTTTTGTTTTTAGATTCCATATATATGTGTTAGCATATGGTATTTGTTTTTGTCTTTCTGACTTACTTCACTCTGTATGACACACTCTAAGTCCATCCACTTCAGTATATGTAACTCAATTTCATTTCTTTTTATGACTGAGTAATATTCCATTGTATATATGTGTTTGGCATCTTTTGTAAACACGGGCTCTGATTCAATAGCTCTGGAGTGGGTTCTGAGATTCGGCATTTTTAACAAGTCCCTAAAGAATGCTTGTACTCTAAAAACACTTTAAGTAGCAAAAGATTGTTATATATACTGAAGTCTGGCAACACTTAGAATGTCTTTCTGATACCTTTTCATCTTGCCATATAGAGCAATCTAAATCAGTACTATTTAACAAATATAGAACACAAGCCATATGTAGAATGTGACTATAGATTCTGGGGTCTCATCCATTTCATTTTCCCTCTTAGCTCTTTGTCACTGAGTATTGCCTTCCAGAATCTGATGTTACTGAGATAATTCACATGGCTAGCCTAATTTATTTTTAATTTTTTCCACCTGGATAGATTATCCATTATCCTCAATAACACCATGCTAATCTTTATTTGTTTTTCATTTTTCTGGAACATAATGGGACTTTTGATCTGCCAATTTAGATGTTCTTTTACTTTGGGAAAGTTTTTATCTAATTACACATTTCTTCAATTAAAAGATTTTTTTCACACTTAGTCTTTCTCAAACTGAGAAATAACTTGTAAGTAACATGTTCATTTAATAATTTATTGTTTCCTTTTATTCTCATGGAAGCTGTTTTTAAATCAATGGTGCATCTTGAAATTAATGATAATTTTGGATCAAAGAAATGTAATATATTTTATATTTATTTTCACTTCCTTTTGGTCTTTCTCTCTCTCTCTCTTTTTTTTTTCCTGGAAATTCCACATAGTCCTATGCTGTTTCTCTGTTATTTGTTTTCCATCACTATTACTCTCTTTAACCTGTTTTCTCCCTCTGTTCTTATCCTCTGCAATCTGTGAAATTTTTCCCAAAACTGTCCTCTAAGTCAAAACTCAATTTTCCACAGGGTCGACTTATATTTAGCTGTTTCTAACTTGGATTTGGGTTTTGTAATGGTTTTATTTTCCTTTTGTGCTTTTCTTGGCTTTGCCTTTCATTATCTCTTGCATTTCTTTGAGTCTCTTTCTTATAAAACCTGTTTTCTCTAATGCCTTAGAGTTTGGAGTAATTTTCTTCTGTTTCCTGGAATAATTATTTTTTTTAAATTTATTTATTTATATTTTTAAATTTTTGGCTGCGTTGGGTCTTCGTTGCTGCATGCAGGTTTTCTCTAGTTGTGGCAGCAGGGGTTACTCTTCCTTGCGTGTGTGGGTTTCTCATTGCAGTGGCTTCTCTTGTTGTGGAGCACGGGCTCTAGGCATGCAGGCTTCAGTAGTTGTGTCACGGGGGCTTGTGGGCTCTAGAGTGCAGGTTCAGTAGTTGTGGCACACGGGCTTAGTTGCTTTGTGGCATGTGGGATCTTCCTGGACTAGGGCTCGAACCCGTGTCCCCTGCATTGGCAGTTGGATTCTTAACCACTGCGCCACCAGGAAAGTCCATTTCTAGAATAATTCTTAACCTTTGTTTTGCATATAACAAATGCTTCCTTCTTTATTGAAAGTATTTTTGCATAAGACCCACACTGGGTGTTTTGGGCTTTCTGTGCAGCCTTTGAATGTGTGTTTGGGGTAGGCGGTGAGTTGGGGCACAACCCAAGGGGAGTAAAGTTGGGATCCAACAGAAGTTGGTCCTACACATTTCACATTTATGGTTCTCAGCTATTTTGTAGTTTATGGCTATTGAGAACAGATATTTTCCTCTCATTATATTTTAGCTGCTTGTTACTAGTTTATAGAGAAGCTACTGATTTTTTTCTGGATTTATTTTGTAGTCAGCAATCTCAATTAACTCAATTAATTTTTAATTGTTTCTCTTAGCTATGGTCTACCTTGAATAGCAAACATTTACATATTTCTTATTATGTGTCAGTCCACTGTTCTTTGTCTTTATATTTACAACATCTCTGTGAGGTCAGTACTACCACTTGCCCATAAGACAGAAGAAGATAGTGATGTTAAGTACCTTACCCAAGTTCACACAGCTAGTAAGTGATGAAATGTTGATTTGCTCCCAGGTAGGTGAGCTCTTAAATCACTATGCTCTTTGCAAATTTTGATTATGTTATCTCCCTATTTCCAAATTTTTTTTTCTTACCTAATTGCAATGGTTAAAATAAAGTAGGCAGAGTCATCTTCATTCTCTAATTTCTTCTACAATGTGTCCCTTCTCCATTAAGGAGATGAACTGGGTATCAGAAAAGCTAAGGTCTGAGGTAGCTCTGTACTAACTGGGCATGTGCTCTTGGGCAAGGGTTTAATAATCCTAAGCCTCAATTTCCTCATTAATGAAGTGGTAATAAACACATTTACTTTTTTAAAAAACCTTTGGGATTACTGTGAGATTTAAGTATAATTATTTTTATAAACTGTTTCAAGACCTAGACCAAGATATCATTATTACTACAATATCATGTCCAAAGTGTTTCTATTTCAGGGTCTGTCTGCTTGACTGGAACATCCTCAAGCCACCTAGTTGCCTAGAAACTTGTTATTATCACACTTTCTCTCTCACCTTCTATTCCCCAATGCACACACATGTACCCAACACAACCACTGTCACTTGCTCTTCTCCAAAGAACCGTTCTTGTCCTGTATCCATGTAACAGAGATTTCTAGTTGCCTACCCATTACCCAATATTCCCTCTTTCTTTATCAACAGAACCTCTCTATCGATGGATGAGCAACATGCTCAGCTACAAAAACATGTTTCCAAATCTCCTTTGGAACAAAGGTTAGCCAATGAAATATACACAGAACGTGGATGACCCAGCAGAAAAGTCAGTCTTTGTGCACTGTAATTATGCCCATACTACTGATGAAGAAACTGAGGCTCAGAGAGGTGGTACACCTTGCCCCAAAACTTGAGGTCTCTCTGACTGCAAAGATGATATTCTCTCCACTGCCCTACACTACGTTTATAAGGCTCTTCTCTCACTATTCTGGTCTCTTCATGTCCCTTATTATCCAAGATAACAATTAGTTTATTATACTAAGGGAGAAGCCTCAAAGTATAATCTTGGCCCTTCAAATAATGTTGAATTTTACAGTGGCTTTTCAGAGACCTAGTCTTGAATTGCAGTATGCCCCCAAGAGTGGCTTGAAGAATCAGAATTTAAACA
This sequence comes from Physeter macrocephalus, assembly GCF_002837175.3. Classification (NCBI taxonomy): domain Eukaryota; kingdom Metazoa; phylum Chordata; class Mammalia; order Artiodactyla; family Physeteridae; genus Physeter; species Physeter macrocephalus. The sequence continues at coordinate 37,928,059 of NC_041214.2, forward strand.
AGTCAGAGGAATCTAGGGCAGTTCCATCAGGCAATGGGGATTGACAGGAGTGACAAAAATGCTGGCAACTGCCACATGCACCACCAGCTAGCTCTTCCTCATAAGGTAGGCATGCATCTTGTTTGTATCTTAGGTCCCAGTTTTGCTCAGTGCCTACCTCCTCCTCCTTTGCACCTGCTCAGAGAGGACCTGGATCAGGATCTTATGAGATAGAGAGGGGCATCCTCAAAGCAAACTGCAATGCCATGAAAAGTAGACATCTCAAGTGAATTTCTGCCCTCCACTATTAGAGCTAAAGGGTTTTAGGTAAATATTCCAGGATTAGAAAGTCTTCCCTTTTGGAAGGTGATTTGAACTTGAAGGAGGAAAATCACAACATAAAATAACATGAAAACAAGATATATGTCGTAAATCTTATACTTCCTTACAGAAGGATACTGAGTATATGCTCTTTGAGTACTTATGAACAAGCGTGTGCAGGCATGATTCTGAGGAACATTTACAGGAGCAAACTTTATTTTCATAAGCTCATGACATTCTTAGCAATGGCTTCCAATTTTACCAACATTTCCGAAGCTGTTTTCAAAGAGAATTTAGTTAGCCTTTGAAATCTGTGAACAAGCATTTTAGATGTTTTAACTTAAAATGTGCATACAGGGCTTCCCTGGTGGCGCAGTGGTTGAGAGTCCGCCTGCCGATGCAGGGGACACGGGTTCGCGCCCCGGTCCGGGAAGATCCCACATGCAGCAAAGCGGCTAGGCCCATGAGCCATGGCCGCTGAGCCTGCGTGTCCGGAGCCTGTGCTCTGCAACGGGAGAGGCCACAACAGTGAGAGGCCCGCGTACCACAAAAAAAAAAAAAAAAAAAAATGTGCATACGTAATTAATTATATAATTATTGCATTAAGCATTTTCTCTGCTGTAACATATTATTAATAAAGAGTCAAGTTGTAACCATACACCAGGTAGGGAACTCTGGGGTGATACTTTGGAATAATGCTGGCAAGTGCCACATCAAAACCAAGCATCCTGCATCCACCCACTGAAGAGTGGAAAACTGAGAAATATACAGAGCATTTGCTCCAGAGTTTCAGAATGAGTCAGTAGTGGATTTAGACTTAATATTTAAATTAAGCCACCAAAGCAGAAGAATAACAAAAAACACAACTGACAGCAAACCATTCACAGAACCTTCATCGTTGAATATTTCATGAGTGGGGTTCTCAGCAGTGGTGAAGAGCCTGCCTCATCTGTACAGATTGTTCAGAACCTTGGAGAATGAGGTACCACATAATCTGGGTATACATGGCACCCATATTTGTCTCTACGGGTTCCCCTTTCTGGGGACGCAACAGATTTCTTCTCAGAGTTCCTATGAGGTAGCTAGCTCTGGCATTGGGTTCAGCAGAGAAGGTTACAAATTTTATCTCTCACTTTGATTCATAAGAAATCTCAGGATCCCTATTTATTGTACTTGTAAAATTCTACTTTGTATTATGCAAACTGATAGGAAGATCAAAGAAGATCAAAAATATGTCCTGCCAACGTGAATCATTTTTTTTTTAAAGATTTTGTTCAGAACTCACAAACTAAATACATCTCTTCCAAAATATTCTGGCATTCTGGGTTAACAAGAATAACAAAAATTAACTTCAGAAGTACGACTTAAATGCCAAAAAACAAAATAAAAATGAGATATGAAACACTACACTAAATTACAAAGATCCTGGTTAAAGAAAAAATATTCCACCAGTTTGGAGATTTTAAGACCTGACAACTCCCTCCTTCATTTTGAAAGAACCTTGTTTGGAACCTGACACATAGTAGAAACTCAGAGATGTGTGTTAAAGTGATGAGTGCTGTTTTGAGGAAATTTCAGAGATGGTAGCTCACAGTTTGAAACAGAGTAGCAATTCCCACAAACCATAAGTGTTTCAAAGTTCTTATGATGCCGTATCTGAATCTACCCCAATATCTAATGTCTTATGACTAACTGTGCACCATTGCTGTTTATTTGGGAGTTCCTGCATGGGGTGAGGGGCCCAAGTGTTAGACCCAATTGATCTCTAAGTCAGCGGTTATCAAACTTCAGCTGCACTATTTACAAAAGGCAGGACATGGAAGCAACCTAAGTGTCCATCGACAGATGAATGGATAAAGAAGATACGGCACATATATACAATGGAATATTAGCCATAAAAAGGAACGAAATTGAGTTATTTGTAGTGAGGTGGATGGACCTAGGGTCTGTCACACAGAGTGAAGTAAGTCAGAAAGAGAAAAACAAATACCATATGCTAACACATATATATGGAATCTTAAAAAAAAAAAAGGTTCTGAAGAACCTAGGGACAGGACAAGAATAAAGATGCAGACATAGAAAATAGACTTGAGGACCTGGGGAGGGGGAAGGGTAAGCTGGGACGAAGTGAGAGAGTGGCATGGACATATATACACTACCAAATGTAAAATAGATAGCTAGTGGGAAGCAGCCGCATAGCACAGGGAGATCAGCTAGGTGGTTTGTGTCCACCTAGAGGGGTGGGATAGGGA
>NC_041214.2:37930723-37948254 GCF_002837175.3 Physeter macrocephalus
GATATATGTACACGTATAGCTGATTCACTTTGTTATAAAGCAGAAACTAACACACCATTGTAAAGCAATTATACTCCAATAAAGATGTTTAAAAACCAAAAAACCCTTCAGCTACATTAGAATCTCCAGGAGGACTTGTTAACACACACAATCCTGAGCCCAGTCCCAGAGATTCAGGCTCAGCAGGTGTGTGGGGGGGGGGCCATGAATTTGCATTTCTAACTAGGTCGCCGGGGATGGAGCTGCTACTTGTCCTTGGACACATCGAATAGCACTGCTATTAGATCCTTTCCAATTCAGAGTCTAACCTTTAAGAACCTAGTCTCAATTTGCAAAATGCCTTAGAATCTGGGCATTCTACAGGTGCAAAATCACCAGAATGTACTCACGCCTACACCCCTGCCCTCAGAGCCCTCTTCCGCCCACCTCAGGCCCCAAGCCTTCGCTCCCAGCACTCACCTAGCTTTGCCGGGCTTTGGGGCCCCTCGCAACCGCGGAGACGCCCCGCCCGCCGTTCCCCAAGGGCTGCACCAGCGCCTGGGCACAGGAACCACGCTCGGCAGGTGGAGAGCAGAGCCAGGTCCCTGCTCTGCCTCACAGGTGGTATCCAGCGCCTCGTGCCCTGGGCGGCCCTTTAAAAACGGCCCTGACCCGTGAACTTGGCCTGGCTCGCCCCGGGGGTTGGGCTATTTACTCCTCTTGGGTTTCTTGTGTGTGTCCGGAGACGCTCCAGCTGTTGGCTCTGTGCGCAGCGGCCAGCAGCGGTTTGGGGGGGGAAGCCAGGGGCTGCCAGAAAAGAACATGAGAAGGTGGTTTCTCAGAAACCTAGGGCAATCTTTATCTGCTGAGTTCTTGGACTGAGGACTAGCCATTTGGCTTCAACGGTTTACTCAGCGGTTTCCTCCAAGCCAGCCTGCAGAGGACGAGAGAACTTTCCTAGAGCGGGCGATGTCCCAGGGAGAGCTGAGGTCCGAGAGGGAGCAGAGAGCATACCTGGGCTAAAGGCAGCAGGAGCTCCCCAGCAGCTCCCAGCAAGGGCAGGGTTGGGAGGTGGGGCAGGCAACACTAATAACGATGCAATTTCGCGCGCACAATTAAGAACTTGGAAAGCATTGCCTGTTCTTAGAGGAATGGCTTGTTTACTTGCTTGTTTGTCTTCCACGGACGTGAACTCACAGTTGAGATTTTATAGGTAAACACGTTACCAGCTTGTGCCGCTGACTTCAGTCTATCCGCGTACCGCTTAGCCTGCCAGCTTTTGAGTTATCCATGAAGAGATGCAGAAATTACTTACACTGATGAAAGTTTATTAAAAGGTCAAGAGGAAAATTTAAAAGGTCAACAGGTCTTTGCTTAGCAAGGATCGCTGGGGCACTAGGTCTCTTGATTCTGGAACTGCTTCCAAAGTTAATTAGGAGGTTTCCATGTATGTCTCAGAAGGAATGGGGCTGGAAGGATGGAGAGAAGGAAGTTGAAGGAGGGCTGTCAGGACTTTTTCCTAATAAAAGGAAAAAATCCTGACAGCCCTCCTTCAACTTCCTTCCCTTTTAACAAAGGGAACACAAATATGTGTAAACCAATGTCTGGTTTTCTTTTGTTTTTTACTAATAAGGGGGAAAATGATTTTCCTCAGAAGGCAATGTATTTGCTCTAAGCTAAAGGTGACCTAGACTTCTGGGATCTACTTAGTACAGTCAGGATCCCAGGGCGTTCCACACAGAACACTCTAAAGTGCTGGATTTGAGCCTACTTCTGTTTGGTTTGGAGAGGAGGTCTCATCCTGGCCCACAGGGTTCAGGACCCCCTCCTGCCTCACCTGGCTCCTCCCTCCCAAGGTTTTCCTTTTGTGTGTGTGCTGGGGGTGTGGGAGGTCTGCTGAGTATTCACTGTCCCTGGCACTGCCCATCAGACCTGTTCTGACTGTAAAAGATGACCCCCCTCAGCAGTCCCCCAGGAGATGTACTGAGAACCAGGAACACAACCCAACAAAAGCAGAATTGGTGGGGGAAGGCAGACCATGCTGACCATGGTGATACACCACCACCCAGTATCACTTCTAGAACACAATCAGAAAAAAACTCAAGATGCCAAAGAATGGTTTCCCCGGTTGAGCTGCCCTCCACACCCACCCCAAGACTCATCCTTTAGTATCAATGAGTCTCAGACCCCATCCAGTCTTTGATGAAGGATGTGCCCCTCACCCCAGAGGGAAACACAAAGAGTGATGGTGAGGGCTGGAAGGTCAGAATGTGGCGTCCCAGGAACAAAGCACACTTGCATTTCTCATTTGTGCCCTCATGCAGTGTACATACACGCTCCGTTGACAAAGATTGATTGTTGAGATGTTCTTTTCCAACCAAGAGTGAAATCCCGTGGGAGGGAAGGAGGCCTATTTCACTTCAGAAGAAGAGTGGGGTTCTTTCCTTACAATTAGTGTAATAGTATTCAAATAACATTGGAGTCAACAGGAAGTTGGCTTTTTTGAGTAACTTTTCTGGAAAGTATTATTTTAGGAATGTTTTTACTTGTAGTACAATTACAGTTTAAGTTTCACAATCACACTATGATATAAAAGTGGCTTTGGGATCGACAGCCTTTTCCACAGAATTCAAGACTTCCTTTTCCTTCCTCTGCTTGTAAAATTGAACTAACGGTTTTCCCTAAAGAAATTATAATGCAAAATTTGTCCTCTGTTGAGAATTACACTTGTTCTACTAAGGATTCATTAATATGTTTCAGAAAGTAGGAGTTTTAAGCTAAACTTTGGAAGGAATTTAGGCACTAAAATCACCAAGTTTTCAATTACTTACCACAGAAAATAGACTACTTGGACTTACATTTATCTGGCTTTGATATTGAATAAAAGAAAAGAAATGCAGAATTTCAAAATTGTGGAAAGGGTATTAAATATTTTCCCAGATTTCATCATTAGTTATATTTGCTTTTCATTTACCCAACCTCTACAGTCTGGGATTTCTGCAACTGTTTTAAGTAAGGAGATAATGTTATAATGAGTCATAGCAACTGTCTTCTACTCTACACCCCTTAATTCCCACTGATAAGTATTGACGTATTTCAAAAAATATGAGACCCATACTGTTACTGAACACAAGTCCATGTGCCCAAACAAACTGAAGCATCAGAGTTTAGAGCAGAGAAAGGTTTATTGCCGGGCTGTGCAAGAAGAATGGGTGGCCTGTGCTCAAAAAACCCAAATTCCTTGAAGGGTTTCAGCAAAGCATTTTTAAAAGCCACGTGAGGGAGGGGTGTCCCAGGGTATGTGACAGCTCAAAAGTGCACAATTCTCTGATTGTTTGATCGTGATCAATCCTTCCATACCAGAAGGTCTGGGAGCTACATGCTCATGATCATCTAGTAGTTAATTTCTTCCATTTGGTGGTGGTTTTTAGCATCTGAAAAACTCAGGAAATATGCATCAGATACTGTTATCTAGGTATTTCAGAAGGGAGCCTAAAGCAGAGGGTATGGGAGAGCGATTTGTCCCAGGAGGGCCCCATAAGGTCATACCTGTTTACAGTACAAGCAGTGCACACGATGACTTTGGCTCAGAGATGATTTAAATGAACATGATTGACTTTCTCCTTGGTGCAATCAGAATTATTAAAAGAAGAGGGTAAAAGGAAACACTTCTCTCACCAAGTGACTCCATATCACTCTGTCATGCCTGTATACCACTAGGTAAAATTATCAATAAATAAAATGCAATGTTGATAACTAACGTCAACATACTTTCCTGTCCCTGTATTTAATGATACTGGAATCTGGTATACTTTCTCTATGTTAAGCCATACGGAGAACAAGCAAAATTGACTTAGCTACTTGTTCCAGGAAATATTTGCTCCTAAAAGACAAGACTGTGACTAAGCAAAACAGCTTCCTTATCAATACCAACCAGCTTCCGTATCAATACCACCCAACTTCCTCATCAATACCAACCAGCCTCCTCATCAATACCAACCAGACTCTTTATGAATACCAACCAGCCTCCTTACCAATATCAACCAGCTTCCTTATCAATACCAGCCAGCTTGCTCAGCAAGACCTGCTTTAACTCTGTCATCTCTAGGTATCTACCAATCCAAAGCTATATTATACCATAAATTCTTCTCAAATCCAATCAGTCCTCTGGCTGGCAAACCCACCTAACGTTCACCCAGCCCAGAACCTAAACCCTATGAATAACCTGCCCTGACTCCCCTCTGAGACATTAGTAAGATTGTCAATATAGTGTTCATCTTTACTGTATTAAACCTGATTAAATAGCTATTTTGATCAACAGGCTTTTCTGGTGGTCTTCTGGGGGACCTCAACAGTTGATGAGCACACCTAATCAAGGTTTATTTCATGTTACTAGCATCACAGAGGAAGGCAAAGCCAACACTGGGTGGGTGGTTGAGGGCAATAGAATCAATAAAGGCTTAATGAGAGCATGACATGAGAGCTGGGTCTGCGAGAGTCCTGAGTCCAACTCTGGGAAACTGAGAACCATGTCTCATTAGAAGAAAACCTCCATCTTCAAGAAAAACAATTAGGAGAAATCCCAAGAGTTCCTGGTAAAATGAGTGGCAACCCCCTACCTTCCTAGGTGGTTAGGAAATCTCAGATATGCAAAAGATGTGAGAAGAAACATCTTATGTCCTGGATAGAAGGGTGAGTATGAAGATAACAGCAAAGCGGTACCCAGGGTGGCAGAAGCCCAAAACCTCAAAGCATGAGTTCCTTTGATTTATCCAGCAAGGATCATAGCTGTGAGCCTTTCTAAACAGTCCAAAGCCAATTTCAGTTTTGTTTTGTTTTTCTACCTTGGTTTTAATAATAAAAACATGGTAAAATATCTTTTTTAAAACTTTGTTGGACAGGAATAATATAATATAAAAATTATAACAATTAACTTTCATGTCTATACTGGACATCTATTGCTTTGAATACTTAGAAAAACATTCCCTTCCCCTCTCCTGGGAAACACTTATTCTATCTACATAATTCCAAAGAGAACTAGGATTTTTTTCAGGGTCCCACCTCCCTAGCCATAGTTCTTGGTCTGGGAATAACCCTTGGCCCAAGTTTGACCGGTCGTAGGATCTTGGGTTCATAGAGTCTGAGTTTCCATTTCTCAGCAAATAAATGTGTCTGAAGGCTGATGGAAGCCACAATCCAGTCACTGTAAAAGAAGGCTGTCTAAAGATTAGAGCTGACCTGCAGAGAAGAGAGAGGAAGAGCCTTCCAGGGGCATTAGAATCCCAAGTTTCAGTCATCTTTAAACTTTGTCCTTCCCACAAGGTGTGCACATTGGTCGGGAAACAGCCATTCTTGGCTGTTTATAGATACATACATACATACATGTATCTCTTCTTTTTCAAATTCTTTTCCCATTTAGGTTGTTACATAATATTAAGCAGAGTTCCCTGTGTTATACAGTAGGCCCTTGTTGGTTATTTTAAATATAGCAGTGTGTACATGTCATCCCAAACTCCATAACTATCCCTTTCCCCCACCCTTCCCCCCTGGTAACCATACATTTTTTCTCTAAGTCTGTGAGTCTGTTTCTGTTTTGTAAAATTTTGTAAATAAGCTCATTTGTATCATTTCTTTTTAGGTTCTGCATATAAGCAATATAATACAATATTTATCTTTCTCTGTATGACTTACTTCACTCAGTATAACAATATCTAGGTCCATCCATGTTGCTGCAAGTGGAATTATTTTGTTCTTTTTATGGCTGAATAGTATTCCATTGTATATATGTACCACATCTTCTTTATCCATTCCTCTGTCAATGGACATTTAGGTTGCTTCCATGTCTTGGCTATTGTAAACAGTGTTGCAATGAACACTGGGGTGCAAATTGCAAATCAAAACTATAATGAGATATCACCTTACACTGGTCAGAATGGCTATCATCAAAAAATCCACAAACAATAAATGCTGGAGAGGGTGTGGAGAGAAGGAAACCCTCCTACACTGTTGGTGGGAATGTAAATTGGTACAGCCACTATGGAGAACAGTATGGAGGTTCCTTAAAAAACTAAAAATAGAGCTACCATATGATCCAGCAATCCCACTTCTAGGCATATATCCAGAGAAAAACATGGTCTGAAAGTATACATGCACCACAAGGGAGGATTTTTAGGAGGTCATACTCCATTCAAATTTCAAAAAATATGCAATCCCCAAACCCAATGCTTTTGGGATATTAAAACTGGTAATGTTGGAAATGTTTAAGGTCAGTTTACTGGTAAAATTAAATCTTAGAGGAGCTGCTATACCCTGGTAAGTTCTGGACCTTACTTTTCTTACTTTTATTTTATTAGGTTATTGGAGAGATCAAACTCTAGATCATATATTCTCAAATTGATTGTATATCAAAATCAACTGAGGATTTTTAAAATACATGTCTATAGACTACAACAAATGCTTATTAAATCAGAATTCCTGGGGTTGTTGCCAGGAGTTTGGATTAAAGCTCCAGAGTTGATTCTTTGGACCAGGCATGTTTGAGTATTACTAGTCCAAACAATTTCACACACTTAAATGCACAATACCCTGATTTACAAACCATGATGCCCATCCATTTCGCTGCTTGTTATGAGTAGGACTTCTCCTTCACTTAAATTTGCATGGTCTCCATCCACCCTTCCTAACAACCAGGTTTGGAGAAGCCAAATTATTAAATATGGTTGTTGAAGGAATAAAACAAGAACAAATAAAACTATTGTATGGTCTATGTAGTAACAACTAAGCCTTATACAACTCCTGCTCAGAAGGAGGTCATAATTTACTGGGGTGAGGAACAGAAGAGTAAAATATCTAGACAAACAACAGTAATGCATTATGACACCGCTTGATAGAGAAAATACCAGAGTTCTACAAGATTGCAATGGAAGTAACCATCATACTATTGTAGAGTTCAAGAAAGGCTAAAGTGGGGAGATAACTCAAGGTGAGGGCTCTGAAGAATATGTATAAATTCACTAGCTGGAGGAAGAGATGGATCAATGTAGACTTTCATAAAGCACCCCAGTTTCACTCTGGTGACTTAGAATGGGCAGATGAATCCACTTTCCTTGGATCTCAGTATCGTCATGCATAGAGTTAGGTAATAATCCCAAACACAGGATTAATTTCACTAAGCTTATGAATAGTCAATATTGTATCTCTTTCTCATAAATGAAGCTGGAAATAAAAATTGCCAAAGCCTAGTGGCCAGAACTCTGTGTTGTACACTCCTCAATAACTGTCTCCCTTTGGCTTTCTATTTGCAGTTATTAACATCCTTCTTCATTTCAGCATATGCTCATAATAAATTCAGTTCCATATGTTGCAGAATATTTGTCAACAATAAAATCTAAGGTCAAGTAGTTTCATTTTTCTAAAGTGCCTTATCCTCATTAGATGTGTATGTCCACACTCTGCTAGGAGGAGTTACATCCAGACAGCTGCAAGAAACAGTATTTCTAAAAATTATGTAGGTATGTATTAATAGCAGTGTCTCTCATCTTTAAATGGGAAATTACATATCCAGCATTTTGCTTTTATGCTTCTGTTTGTTTGCTTTATATACACAGGAAGTTAAATACTGGAATATCTAGTTCAACAGCAGACCCTCCACCAGACTGCAAGATCCTGAGGTCAAGGACTATGTTTATATTGTTTATTATTGTTTCTTCAGGAACCCAGAGGATTGCCCAGCTTAGGCAGTACTCAATAAATAATTTTGAAAGTAAAATTGTAATAGAATGACTTAGAGAAATTATAGATACTTCCTCTGTTTACAAAGGCAATCACCCATCTACATTTTTACCTCATTCATCTATTTTTCACATCCAGATTATTCCTGTCTGGGAGTTTGATTTGAAACTGCTTTCTACTTTACAGACTCATTTCCATTTCTACACCTCATGAATTATACATCTATCACTGTGATAAATATACATAGCAAACCACTCCAAGACACAGTAGGGTTGTCTGAGGTGTCTCTGCTTCAGTCTATGAGTGAGATGGGTTTGACTCCAGGCCTTGGGTTGGTATTAGGTCTCCTTTACATGTCTCCATATTCTGCTTAGACCAATGATTTCCTATTAACATGGACAAACTCATTAATGGAGCAGAGAAATAACCCCTCTGACTCTAGTGAAAGGACTCAGCAAGTCACATGGCAAAAGACAGGGACACATCTAAACAACGATTCAGGTCTACCATAGCCCATACAGATGACTAAACAAGATTACCTTTTAAGGATAAGAGGCCTAGGTCATAAACTGCTAGCTTCATGATTACAGTTGACACTCGAACAAATAGGGAACCCATTGGTTTACACCCTTGATTACCACTGATACTATGAATGGTTTGTTGATTTTGGTTTTGTTTTTTTGCCAGTCTCATAGATGAAAAATAATATCACAGTTGTTTAATTGCTGTTACATAAATAATAGTGAGCTTTAGCCTCTTTACAATTGTTTTATGGCCATTTATTTATACCTTTTCTGGTTTGAATTGCCTATTTCCACTCATTGCTTAATTTTTAATTAGATATTTTTCTAATTCATTTGTAGGAGTTCTTTATGTATTCTAGATATGAATATATTATAGTATATAGATATCTAATATATATTGCAAATATCTGCTTCCATTTTATCAATTATCTATTATCTTTGCAATTTGTAGTTCTTTTCATAAAGAAATTTTGCATTTTCATTTAGTCAAATGCATTCAGAACATTTACCAAGCCCAAGATATTATGGGCTATTTAACAAGTCTCACTACATTTAAAGGGGTTCAAGACATACAAAGATGGTTCTCTTTAACACATTGGAGTTAAATTAGAAATAAATAACATATAATGGAATATTACTCAGTCATAAAAAGAAATGAAATTGAGTTAGTTATTTGTAGCAAGGTGGATGGACCTAGAGACTGTCATACAGAGTGAAGTAAGTCAGAAAGAGAAAAACGTGTAACTCAAAGTTACTTTATTCAGAAAGAGAAAAACAAATACCGTATGCTAACACATATATATGGAATCTAAAAAAAAAAAAAAGGTTCTGAAGAGCCTAGGGGCAGGACAGGAATAAAGACACAGACACAGAGAATGGACTTGAGGAACGGGGAGGGGGAAGGGTAAGCTGGGACGAAGTGAGAGAGTGGCATTGACATATATACACTACCAAGTGTAAAATAGATAGCTAGTGGGAAGCAGCCGCACAGCACAGAGAGATCAGCTCCGTGCTTTGTGTCCACCTAGAGGGGTGGGATAGGGAGGGTGAAAGGGAGACACAAGAGGGAGGAGATATGGGTATGTATGTATATGTATAGCTGATTCACTTTGTAATACAGCAGAAACTAACACACCAGTGTAAAGTAATTATACTCCAATAAAGATGTTAACAAATAAATTAAAAAACAACAACAACAAAAAAGAAAAAAAATAACAGAATGATACTATTTTTCTTTTTAACCTGTTAAAGTATCTTTATTTTCTAATATTGAACTATCCTTTCATTCCTGGGTAAACACTGTTCAAATTACAGTATTTTTTTATTTCTATTCTATACTTTTCTTCTTCTTATATTTAGTATATGTTCTCTTACCTGAATAAAATGAGCTGGATAGTTTATAATCTTTTTCTACATTCTAAAATAGTTGATATCAGATAAGATATTTCAAAGAATATTGATTCCTTGAAAATTTGGTAGAACTTTTCTGTAAAACTATTTGGACATGGGGACATATTATTTGGGAGTGGTGTTGATTAGATCCTCAACTTCTATTAAGTTTTCTTACTTTTCAGGCAGTTTTTATATTTCTCTATAAAATTTTATTTTAGCCTAATTTTGAGAATAATTGTCATAAGATTTTATATAATGTCCTTATTATTTAATTTCCGCTATATCAATACAACAATAATAATAGCTAATATTTATATGGTCACACTTCTAAGCAGTTTTGCATATAGTCCTTCTGTAAGTTATTTGTTTCTTCTGCTTTTCTTCTTCATACTTTTCAAAATATTTTCTCTTCATTGGTGTTTTTAAAGAAATAGATATGGTTTATTGATCAAATGTCCTTTTTCTATTTTAGAAATTTTTGCTTCAACATTACTATTTCTTTCATTTTGCTGTTTTCAGTTTCTTAGTATCAATACATTTTTTCCTATCTTCTAAAAATGAATTTATCTAAGGCTACAAACATTTCCTCTGACTAAAGTTCCAGTTGCAACAGAAAAGCTTTTTGTATAGTCTTCTCATTTTCATTCGTTTCTAAATACCGTATACTTTAACTTCTGTTTAAGTTTCCTTTTTAACCTGAGTTATTTTCAAGTGTTTTTTTTTTCATTTTTCCATGTATATTTACTACTTTCATGACATAAAATCATTGAGTATGATCTATTTGATATGAGTGTTTTAGAATCCATCAAGATTCCTTTTCTCACTGTAATAGCATTTTAGTTATCTCCCCAACATCTATTCCACTCCTTCCTCACTGTATAGCATTCGTGAGGTTTGGTTGAAACTGACTTCACCTCCATTCCAGGAATGGAGTAGGAATAGGCTTTGACTGGTCTAAGACAATCAGGGTAATCTCCCCTTTGTCACTATATTGGTTCAGGTAACCCTAGGCTGATACAGTCAGTGTCTTATCTTCCTCTGAACATATGAATCAGGTGAAGAATGGTGCAGGCAACTTTCCTCTCTAAGATGTTTTCTGAAAATCTCCTTAAATATAGATAGTCTCTTGCTCTTGATTGTGTGGTATGCTTCTACCAGGAAAGTTAATCTGCAGACAAAAAAAGGGATTGCTGAGAGAATTACACAAAACCAGAGTCTGATCAAACCCTACAGGAGTCCTTATTTATCTATTAACTTTATTTCCTTGGATGTAAATTCTTCCTTTGTTAGACTTGATTTCTTCTTAAATGATGTTGGATTTATTTAAATATTTATTGAATATAGTCATTTTTGCAGTTGAGATTTCCTGTTGTGTGATCACTTAGAGAGGAAGAGTAAACAAGAACTGCTGTCTTTGTTGGTTTATCACACTGCTTCCAGTGAGAATTTGTAAGGAATGGGGCATTCCTTTGTGTCATCTTCAGAGGTCGATCTTCTAAGTGTTCTTTCTGAGTATCACCCACCACTCGGGACCCTGTCACTAAAATATAAGCTTCCATACTCACCATTTCTACCTAGAGCAATGAGATTCCCCATTGTTACTGCCTGGCCCAAGATGGAGAAGAACTACATGTATGTTTCTCCCCAGGTTTCCCCCTAAAACACCCAACTAATCACTCTGTCCTTTGTCCCTAAGCCTCTTGATGCTTAGTTTCTACCCTCTGCTTCTCTTAACATAGATCACTCTTGATTCTTCTTCTATCTTTCATAGTAATATTTTCCCACAAACGGACTGGGCTATTTCAAATTTGTCAGCACCAATCTATCTATTAACCCCTACATGTTCTTTTTCTATCAATTTCACAGTAGATGATGGTAGCAGATAATGTTGGCTTCCTACTCAAAATCAGTTATGCCACTCTTCTCCACTAGCAGGGTCTGAGTTTTGTTCAAGTGTCTACACTCTTTGTGTCACACAGTACTCAGGGAAGTTGACCCTATTCCTAGATCAGTTTAGCCAGCCCTATTCCTATTGGAATAAGAATGGCAGTCTTATTCCTCTTGTCTGTGGGCATGTGACCTTCTGGCCAATGACACACAAGGTGAGGTCTAAACGTTTCCTCTCTTTTAGAAAGATACACTCTCTTTCCTTCTTTGGACATTATCACATTCAAATGAGATGGCTGATGCTACAACAGCCATCTTGTGACCAGCCTGAGGATGATGGAGCACAGTAATGAAAAGAACCTGGGATTTGGATGATGTCATTGAGCAACTCTAGCTTATAGCAACTCTAGCTTATAGCCTATGGCTGACCTTCCCAGGACTTCTTCCTATCTGAGACAATAAATATCCTCATTGAATCAGTCAGCTAGGTAAGAGTTTTGTGACTTGGTAACTGAAACAATTACTTTGCTGCTTGCTTTTTACTTAAACTGTTAAATCTCAGGCTTCATTCTCCTTTTGCACAGCATAAGTTCTGTTGATCTCACCATTGAAAGCTTCCTCCTTTGTCTTCGGGGAGACCATACACTCTAAGTGTTCTTCCTACATCTCATGACATTTCTTCTTTGACTCTCTTCCAGCCTCCTACCTGTGGCCATATCATACAAAGCATAATCCCTGACTTTCTGCTCTCTTTCCCCTGCATGCTCATCCATTCTCATGGCCTAATCTCTCAACTCTGAGATGAGAATGCTAACACAACAACCCAGGACTCTGCTCAGTTTTAGTTCCACATCTTCCACTGTTTGCTGGACAGTTCTGTCTCGATGTTCCAGGGCCATCTCAATATTGACATAGCCACAGGCAAGCTTATAATCTTTCTCAAAGTCCGGCAATGCCACAGATTCTGTATCTCTCTCAGTGCTATCAGTATTCTCACAGACTGAAAACTTAAAATCATTTTTTTATTGTGCTGTCCTCCATTCCCTATAAAGATAGGCAGTAACCAGGCATGAAGAGCCCTCTCAGACTGTCTGTCATCCCTTTTAGACTGCCCTCCTGCCTCTACTCTCATGGGTGCTAATGGACTTGCAATATTTGTGCAAGAAGATCTGCCTCCTATCCACTGTTCATTGGCCCAGAGATGGAAACAGGACTTAAGCTATGGTTCCAATTATGATTCATCCATGGGAATTAGGAACTGAATCACTCCCTTTCTGGGTGCCTAGATTGAAATTTGGGAGTGGTCAACGACCAGGTTTTCTACCATATGGGTGGGAGAAGTTGAGGAATCTTTACTGAAGAGAGAAAGGAAAATTAAGAATTAGCAAATACAGAGAGAGGAGCAGAAATAAGAAATGGAGAAAATCTGTGATGGAGTTCAAAACTTGGTCCCAGTTGTTTCTGAGACCTAACTCCAGTCCTCACCTTGAGGTCTGTAAGATATCTCCAAATCCTTACAATAAAATCCCTTTTTAATAAACTAGGTTTCATTTACCCTTGATTTAAAAAAGATATATTTTTAAGAAAATCTTATTGATCTTTTCTTTGAAATATTGGTTATTATATTTCCATTATCCAAACACCTACTCCAGGCTCTAATCCCCTAAACCTCTACAAGAGTTGGTTCTTAACTGGGTTCCCTGCCTCTAATATCTTTCCTGCTCAATATGTCCTGTGGTCCAATTCAAGGTTAACCTTGTAAAATATTGCTTTGCATACGCTATCCTCCTTTTCAAAACTCTTCCACGGATTCTTACTGCTTATGTAATGCATACAACTCTGTGTTTATGGTAGATAGCTATGCAGGGTCCTTGAAAATGTAGTCCATACTGCTTTCAAACTTCTACTTTTGATAAATGTGAATCCTCTGATTCATCTAATTTTGTCTTCTAATTTTTTCCTGAACCTGCTATGAAAAATCTGATAACTATGCCTTTACTTACATTGCTTTTTCTTTCCAAAAGTCTTTCATCCTTCTATTTTGCTTTTTAATGAATATCCTTTCTTTAATGCAGAATTTGTCTTTTGGTGGAATTTCTTTGGAGTGGTAGAGTGCAATATTTGTTCATGATTTTCCTTCCTTACACAACTTTGCCAGCCTCATTGCTAAAGAAGTGTATTTCCCCACTCCACTTATTTTGGGCTTGCTTAGGCTTGTGAGATATATTGCCAATGGAATATGAGCAAACATGACAGTGTTTATTCCTATTTAAACTTTTAAGAGGTATGGAGTTTCCCCAGCCCCTTTTTTTTTTTCACACACACACACTGTATTTTATTTTTATAAGAGATAAATAAACTGACACCAAGCATTGTAAATGGATGACCACAACAAAAGCAACAATGTTTGCAATTATCAAACACGAAACACACTCATACTATGTCATAATATTGACATTCAGTCCAGTAATCCTCCACTGTAACAACTCCTTTACTTTGCAGTGAAAATTGATTTGTATATTTTTTGCCTCTGAGTCCTTGTGGGATTTTATTTTTTTTATTCAAACAGAAAGTCACAAAAATTATAATTATCCTCATCAGTTCACTCAGTCCCATGTAATTAATTTTTTTTTATCTTGATCTTTTGTTAGCACTTTTATGAATTCATCAGTGTTCCATTAGAGTTCTGAAAATGCTTATTCATTCAGGTCAGCAGTATAGTCAATTACCAGAAACCTGTACTTGTCAGAGTCTTTTCCATGAATTCCTTGAAGATGAAACCCTTTTATAGGAACATTTTTGCAAAAGCGTCAGAATACACCCAGAACTGTCTGTAAATGACAAAAGACTTAAAAATGACCACAGTTAAAGGTTTGATGAAAGTTCATAATAATGCAATTGACAAGGAAATTTAGTTATTTCTGAGATATACATTTTAAAGTAATAACTAGAATTATGACTTATAACATTATACCAGAATATATAAGATTTTTAGAAATTTCATGTAATGTCTAAAACATTTATATTAACATATTTCCATACAAATAACCCAAAGAAAGTTTAGTATTAGTTGTATTGTTTGTTTGTTTGTTTGTTTATACTGCAGGTTCTCATTAGTCATCAATTTTATACACATCAGTGTATACATGTCAATCCCAATCGCCCAATTCAGCACACCACCATCCCCACCCCACCGCAGTTTCCCCCCCGATGTCCAAACATTTGTTCTCTACATCTGTGTCTCAACTTCTGCCCTGCAAACTGGTTCATCTGTAACATTTTTCTAGGTTCCACATACATGCGTTAATATACGATATTTGTTTTTCTCTTTCTGACTTACTTCATTCTGTATGACAGTCTCTACATACATCTACGTCTCAAAAAAAGACTCAATTTCGTTCCTTTTTATGGCTGAGTAATACTCCATTGTATATATGTACCACAACTTCTTTATCCATTCATCTGTCGATGGGCATTTAGGTTGCTGCCGTGACCTGGCTATTGTAAATAGTGCTGCAATGAACATTTTGGTACATGACACTTTTTGAATTATGTTTTTCTCTGGGTATATGCCCAGTAGTGGGATTGCTGGATCATATGGTAATTCTATTTTTAATTTTTTAAGGAACCTCCATACTGTTCTCCATAGTGGCTGTATCAATTTACATTCCCACCAACAGCGCGAGAGCGTTCCCTTTTCTCCACACCCTCTCCAGCATTTGTTTTTTGTAGATTTTCTGATGATGCCCATTCTAATTGGTGTGAGGTGATACCTCATTGTAGTTTTGATTTGCATTTCTCTAATAATTAGTGATGTTGAGCAGCTTTTCATGTGCTTCTTGGCCATCTGTATGTCTTCTTTGGAGAAATGTCTATTTAGGTCTTCTGCCCATTTTTGGATTGGGTTGTTTGTTTCTTTAATATTGAGCTGCATGAGCTGTTTATATATTTTGGAGATTAATCCTTTGTCTGTTGATTCGTTTGCAAATATTTTCTCCCACTCTGAGGTTTGTCTTTTCATCTTGTTTATGGTTTCCTTTGCTGTGCAAAAGCTTTGAAGTTTCATTAGGTTCCATTTGTTTATTTTTGTTTTTATTTCCATTACTCTAGGAGGTGGGTCAAAAAAGTTCTTGCTGTGATTTATGTAAAACAGTGTTCTTCCTATGTTTTCCTCTAAGAGTTTTATAGTGTCTGGTCTTACATTTAGGTCTCTAATCCACTTTGAGTTTATTTTTGTGTATGGTGTTAGGGAGTGTTCTAATTCCATTCTTTTACATGTAGCTGTCCAGGTTTACCAGCACCATTTATTGAAGAGACTGTCTTTTCTCCATTGTTTATCTTTGCCTCCATTGTCATAGATTAGTTGACCATAGGTGCGTGGGTTTATCTCTGGGTTTTCTATCTTGTTCCATTGATCTATGTTTATGTTTTTGTGCCAGTACCATATTGTCTTGATTACTCTATGTTTATGTTTTCGTGCCAGTACCATATTGTCTTGATTACTGTAGCTTTGTAGTATAGTCTGAAGTCAGGGAGTCTGATTCCTCCGGCTCCATTTTTTTCCCTCAAGACTGCTTTGGCTATTCGGGGTTTTTGGGTCCCATTAAAAATTTTAAGATGATTTGTTCTACTTCCGTAAAAAATGCCATTTGTAGTTTGATAGGGATTGCATTGAATCTATAGATTGCTTTGGGTAGTATAGTCATTTTCACAATTTGATTCTTCCAATCCGAGAACATGGTATATCTCTCCATCTGTTGGAATAATCTTTAATTTCTTTCATCAGTGTCTTATAGTTTTCTGAGTAGAGGTCTTTTACCTCCTTCAGGAGGTTTATTCCTAGGTATTTTATTCTTTTTGTTGCAATGGTGAATAGGAGTGTTTCCTTAATTTCTCTTTCTGATCATTCATTGTTAGTGTATAGGAATGCAAGAGATTTCTGTGCATTAATTTTGTATCCTGCAACTTTACCAAATTCATTGATTACCTCTAATAGTTTTCTGGTGGAATTTTTAGGATTCTCTATGTATAGTATCATGTCATCTGCAAACAGTGACAGTTTTACTTCTTCTTTTCTGATTTGGATTCCTTCTATTTCTTTTTCTTCTCTGATTGCTGTGGCTAAAACTTCCAAAACTATGTTGAATAGTAGTGGTGAGAGTGGCTGTCCTTGTCTCCTTCCTGATCTTGGAGGAAATGCTTTCAGTTTTTCACCATTGAGAATGATTTTTGCTGTGGGTTTGTCGTATATGGCCTTTATTATGTTGAGGTAGGTTCCCTCTATGCCCACTTTCTGGAGAGTTTTTATCATAAGTGAGTGTTGAATTTTGTCCAAAGCTTTTTCTGCATCTATTGAGATGATCATATGGTTTTTATTCTTCAATTTGTTAATATGGTGTATCACATTGATTTCATTTATTGAAAAATCCTTGCATCCCTGGGATAAATCCCACTTGATCGTGGTGTATGATCCTTTTAATGTGTTGATGGATTTTGTTTGCTAGTATTTTGATGAGGATTTTTGCATCTATATTCATCAGTGATATTGGTCTGTAATTTTCTTTTTTTGTAGTATCTTTGGTTTTGGTATCAGGGTGACAGTGGCTTCATAGAATGAGTTTGGGAGTGTTCCTTCCTCTGCAATATTTTGGAAGAGTTTGAGAAGGATGGGTGTTAGCTCTTCTCTAAATGTTTGATAGAACTCACCTGTGAAGCCACATGGTCCTGGACTTTTGTTTGTTGGAAGATTTTAAATCACAGTTTCAATTTCATTACTTGTGGTTGGTCCATTCATATTTTCTGTTTCTTCCTGGCTCAGTCTTGGAAGGTAATACCTTTCTAAGAATTTGTCCATTTCTTCCAGATTGTCCATTTTATTGTCATAGAGTTGCTTGTAGTAGTCTCTTAGGATGCTTTGTATTTCTGTGGTGTCTGTTGTAACTTCTCCTTCTTCATTTCTAATTTTATTGATTTGAGTCCTCTCCCTCTTTCTTGATGAGTCTGGCTAATGGTTTATCA
>NC_041214.2:37957397-37969764 GCF_002837175.3 Physeter macrocephalus
TTGGGTTTTGTTTGTTCTTCTTTCTCTAGTTCCTTTAGGTGTAAGGTTAGATTGTTTACTTGAGATTTTTCTTGTTTCTTGAGGTAGGCTTGTATAGCTATAAACTTCCTTCTTAGAACTGCTTTTGCTGCTTCCCATAGGTTTTGGATCATCGTGTTCTCTTTGTCATTTGTCTCTAGGTATTTTTTTATTTTCTCTTTGATTTCTTCTTTGGTTTCTTGGTTATTTAGTAACGCATTGTTTAGCCTCCATGTGTTTGTGTTTTTTATGTTTTTTTCCCATAATTCATTTCAAATCCTATAGTGTTGTGGTCAGAAAAGATGCTTGATATGATTTCAATTTTTTAAAATTTACTGACGCTTGATTTTTGACCCAGGATGTGATCTATCCTGGAGAATGTTCCATGCGCACTTGAGAAGAAAGTGTAATCTGCTGTTCTTGGATGGAATGTCCTATAAATATCAATTAAATCTATCTGGTCTATTGTGTCGTTTGAAGCTTCTGTTTCCTTATTTATTTTCATCTTGGATGATCTGTCCATTGGTGTAAGTGAGGTGTTAAAGTCCCCCACTATTATTGTGTTACTGTCAATTTCCTCTTTTATAGCTGTTAGCAGTTGCCTTATGTATTGAGGTGCTCCTATGTTGGGTGCATATATATTTATAATTGTTATATCTTCTTCTTGGATTGACCCCTTGATCATTACTTAGTGACCTTCCTTGTCTCTTGTAACAGTCTTTATTTTAAAGTCTATTTTATGTGATATGAGTATTGCTTCTCCAGCTGATTTCTCCATCGAATCTGAATGAGATCCTTGATGGGTAGAGTAATCTTGGTTGTAGTTTCTTCCCTTTCATCGCTTTAAGTATGTCATGCAACTCCCTTCTGGCTTGTAGCGTTTTTGCTGACAAATCAGCTGTTAACCTTATGGGAGTTCCCTTGTATGTTATTTGTCGTTTTTCCCTTGCTGCTTTCAATAAGTTTTCTTTGTCTTTAATTTTTGCCAATTTGATTACTACATTTCTTGGTGTGTTTCTCCTTGGGTTTATCCTGTATGGGAATCACTGTGCTTCCTGGACTTGGGTGGCTATTTCCTTTCCATGTTAGGGAAGTTTTTGACTATAATCTCTTCAAATATTTTCTTGGGTCGTTTCTCTCTCTCTTCTCTTTCTGGGACCCTTATAATGCGAATATTGTTGCATTTAATGTTGTCCCAGAGGTCTCTTAGGCCGTCTTCATTTCTTTTCATTCTTTTTTCTTTAGTCTGTTCTGCAGCAGTGAATTCCACCATTCTGTCTTACAGGTCACTTTTCCATTCTTCTGCCTCACTTATTCTGCTATTGATTCCTTCTAGTGTAGTTTTCATTTCAGTTATTGTATTGTTCATCTCTGTTGGTTTGTTCTTTAATTCTTCTAGGTCTTTGTTAAACATTTCTTGCATCTTCTCGATCTTTGCCTCCATTCTTTTTCCGAGGTCCTAGATCATCTTCACTATCATTATTCTGAATTCTTTTTCTGGTAGGTTTCCTATCTCCACTTCATTTAGTTGTTTTTCTGGGTTTTTATCTTGTTCCTTCATCTGGTACATAGCCCTCTTCCTTTTCATCTTGTCTATCTTTCTATGAATGTGGTTTTTGTTCCACAGGCTGCAGGATTGTAGTTCTTCTTGCTTCTGCTCTCTGCCCTCTGGTGGATGAAGCTATCTAAGAGGCTTGATAGGAGGGACTGGTATTAGGTAGAGCTGACTGTTGCTCTGCTGAGCAGAGCTCAGTAAAACTTTAATCCACTTGACTGTTGATGGGTGGGGTTGGCTTCCCTCCCGGTTGGTTGTTTGGCCTGAGGCAACCCAACACTGTAGCCTACCCAGACTCTTTGTTGAGGCTAATGACAGACTCTGGGAGGGCTCACACCAAGGAGTACTTCCCAGAACTTCTGCTGTCAGTGTCCTTGTCCCCACGGTGAGCCACAGTCACCACCCCCCTCCTCTGTAGGAGACCCTCCAACACTAGCAAGTAGGTCTGGTTCAGTCTCCCCTGGGGTCACTGCTCCTTCCCCTGGGTTCCAGTGCACACACAACTTTGTGTGTGCCCTCCAAGAGTGGAGTCTCTGTTTCCCCCAGCCTGTCAAAGTCCTGCAATCAATTCCCACTAGGCTTCAAAGTCTGATTCTCTAGGAATTCCTCCTCCTGTTGCCAGACCCCCAGGTTGTGAAGCCTGATGTGGGGCTCAGAAACTTCACTCCAGTGAATGTGGGTGGACTTCTGTGGTATAAGTGTTTTCCAGTCTGTGAGTCATGAGTCACCCACCCACCAGTTATGGGATTTGATTTTACTGGGATTGTGCCCCTCTTACCACCTCATTGTGGCTTCTCCTTTGTCTTTGGATGTGGGGTATCTTTTCTGGTGAGTTCCAGTGTCTTCCTGTCGATGATTTTCCAGCAGCTAGTTGTGATTCTGGTGTTCTCACAAGAGGGAGTGAGAGCACATCCTTCTACTCTGCCATCTTGGTTCCTCCTCTCCCCAGCCCTTTTTGATCTTCAAATCTTTGCCATCAAAAAAGCATGAAAATGAAAATCCATGGAGCAAACCCTACTCCAAATTGAAGCCTGAAATATAGCTCAATCCAGCTGAGTCTAGCTAAGATACACTGGACCAGAATTTGAGTTAAAACTCATAAACAAGAACAAATATTTGTTGTTTGGAATCACTGTGATTGTGGCAGTTCCTTGTTACACAACACTATCACAGAAAAAAAAGTCTAATAGGTTGGGTCAATTTTTTCTTTCAACTTCTAGAACATTAGTTGTCTTTATTACCGTTTTGTATTTAGAAAATGGTGTCTTCTTTTGGGGACATTTTTGGGTGTTCGTAATAATAATTATCAAGTATATTTTAATGTGTGAGGCACTACACTAGATAATTTAAATATTTACATCATTTAATTCTTCCCAAAAACCTAGGAAGTGGGCATGAGTATTTCCATAAATTGAGGTGACTGAAAAAGTTAAGTAACTTCCCTCAAACTGCACAGAAGGTTAATGAAAGAGGCAGGATTCAAATACAAGACTGTCTGGATCAAAAATCCATATTCTATATGTCTTTTTAACTTGGAAGTCTTGGCCAGTTTTTCTAAAAGGTAAAAATCATTAAAGGTACCTTGTCAATTTTATACAACCAAGAGACCACCAAAAGCATACTGAATATGCAACCTTGCTACATAAGTGAGTCTATTTTTCTAATTTATAGATGAGGAAACTGGAACACATAGGGGCAGGATTTCTCTGTTAGCAAGTCCTCAACTCCTATAATCTCTGTTGTAGGGATACTCTAAGCCAGTCATACTTTGCCTCACTCAATTCTGAGCTCTTTCAAAGAGAAAGAAAAATCTGTTCACCTATGTGTTTTAAACCTCCATCTCCACCCACAGTGTATGCTGTATAGGAATTAGCAAAGAACCTGGTCTACTAAAGTTGCTCAATACTTATGTGTTCAATCATGGGAAGAAAAGAGCTGAACTCTGCTCCCTGATTAATGGGAAGACCCTTAGGAGTCACCCTGAGTGACATGCCTTGCATAGTAAGTGAGATTTTAATACTTCCAGTCTTCTACTATCTTTTTCATCCACTAACAGAAAATAAGACTATGTTTATTTCCATTTCAGAAAGCACACATTTGGTAGGAGAAGGAAGTTAAGTTCACTCATTTTTGAGCAAACATTTCATAAACACCTTTCTCTCCAAAGACTGGAGATTTTCTCTAACTGAAGAATCATCAAATTACATGATTAGAGAGGTCCATGTCCTGCCTATGATCCCACATTATTTCTGGAAATTGTTTAGGACTACCACATTATTGATGATTACCTTGCTGCTGATGGATCCCACAGAGCACAACAAATCTCCATGAGGAGACTCTATCATTGCTTCTTCTGGAGAAAAAACTTTTTCAGTCTTCACCTCAATCCATGGTCAAGCAGACTTAGATCTCTTTTGAAAATACATGTCTTTGTTCAAAATACCAATAGCACAAACCACAGAGAATTAACTAGGGTGGCCATCAAAGAAAAATCTCTCTCAGTTAAGAAGATTCTCAGTATAAAAAGCTTTACTTTTCTGGGGGTACCAAAAACAATTTAACCAGAGCCTAATCTACTGGGATATTATCAGAGCCTAACTGACCTGGGGAAATTTCAATTCCAGCTTACTCAATCCTGTCCCACTTAAAAGTGGAGGAAAAAAAAATGAGAAGCACTTGTGAGAAGCATTCACAGTCCAGAGGCTCAGGCTCACTAAAAGACTGAGACCTAATCACAGGACTGTAGAATGTTTCCCCTCCCCCAACATTTTATCACCACATTACTAAAACCCTATTTACAGTAATTCCTTTTACACACTAAATCATTTCTGGCTATCAGGGAAAAAAATTATAAGACATAACAAAGGGGAAAAACATAATTTGAAGAGACAGAGCAAGCATCAGAACCAGACATGTCAGGGATGTTATCAGACTAGGAATTTGAAATAACTATGATTAATATATTAAGGGCATACTCCAATATTGTAATACAGTGGTGTATTAATCACTTAAGTCTAGCATAAAAGTTATAGGACAGAAGTTCTAAAAATAACTGTATCTTCAGTACTTTGTTAATGGATATACAATATAAAAAGATATAAATTAGACATCAAAAACGAGATGTGTTGGGGGGTAGTAAATGGGGAGAATTTTGTATGCAATCACAGTTATCAGCATAAAATAGACTTATATCTATAATGTTTTATGTAAGCCTCATGGTAACCACATAAGCAAAAACTTACAGTAGATATGCAAAGGACGAAAAGAAGAGAGTCAAAGCATATCACTACAGAAAATCATCACTTCACAAAGGAAGACAGCAAGAGAGGAACAAAGGAATTACAAAAGAGCCAGAAAACAATGAATGCAATGCCATTAGTAAGTTTTGACTTATCAATAAATAGTTTAAATGTAAAAGAATTAAATTCTCCCATCAAAAGACTTAGAGTGGCTGAATGGATTTTTTTTTTTAAAAGACCAACTATATACAGCCTGTAAGAGACTCATTTCAATTTTAAGGACACACATAGGCTCAAAGTGAAAGGATGGAAAAAGATAGTCTGTGTGCAAAAGAGAGCAGGCGTAGCTATATTCATATCAGACAGAAGAGACTAAGTCAAAAACTGTATAAAGAAACAAAGAAGGTCACTATATGATGATAAATGGGTTACTTCATCAAGAGAATATGACAATTGTAAATATTCATGCATCCAA
Source organism: Physeter macrocephalus (assembly GCF_002837175.3). Classification (NCBI taxonomy): domain Eukaryota; kingdom Metazoa; phylum Chordata; class Mammalia; order Artiodactyla; family Physeteridae; genus Physeter; species Physeter macrocephalus. The sequence goes on from NC_041214.2 coordinate 37,962,685, forward strand.
CCTTGGAACCCCTAAATATATTAAGCAAAAATTAACAGATCTCAAGGGAGAAATAGACAACAATATAATAATAGTAGAGGACTTCAGTACCCCACTTTCAACAATGGATAGATTATCCAGACTGAAAATCAAGAAGGAAGCTCGGTCTGTGTTTTATTCCCGTCCTACCACTAATCTTTTCATGACATTTTTTTTTCTTAGATTCCATATATATGTGTTAGCATACGACAGACCTACTAGAGCATGGACTTGAGGCTATGGGGAGGGAGAAGGGTAAGCTGTGACAAAGTGAGAGAGTGGCAGGGACACATACACACTACCGAATGTAAATTAGATAGCTAGTGGGAAGCTGCCGCATAGCACAGGGAGATCACCTCTGTACTTTGTGACCACCTACAGGGGTGAGATAGGGAGGGGGGGAGGGAGGGTGACGCAAGAGGGAAGAGATATGGGAACATATGTATATGTATAACTGATTCACTTTGTTGTAAAGGAGAAACCAAGAGCGAAGAGATATGGGAACATATGTATATGTATAACTGATTCACTTTGTTGTAAAGGAGAAACTAACACACTATTGTAAAACAGTTATGCTCAAATAAAGATGTTAAAAAAAAAAAAGAAGGAAGCTCGGGACTTGAGCTACACTTTATATCAAATGGATCTAACAGATGTATACAGAACATTCCACCCACCAGCAGCAGAATACACATTCTTAACAAATGCACATGGAAGATTTGCCAGGATAGATCATATGTTACATCACAAAATAAATCTTAGCAAATTTTAAAAGACTGACATAATACCAAATATCTTTTCTTACCACAAAAGCATGAAACTAGAAATCAATAACAGAAGGAAAACAGGAAATTTCACAAATACATGGAAATTAAATAATATTTTCCTAAACAAATAATGAGTTAAAGAAGAAATCAAAAGGAAAATTTTAAAGTCTTGAAACAAATGAAAAAAGAAATACAACATAGCAAAACTACAGGTATATATTCACAAGAGGAGATTTAGTGAAACTGTATATATTGAAGAATGATACCTCTAACCACTTCCCACATCAGCCTTCAAGAAAACATTGGAGTCACGTAGACCTCTCCTGGTCAGCTGATTGCAAGATTCCACACCTGGAAAACAGACCAGGCCAAGAGTAAAACAAAACAAAAACAAAAACAAGAAACTTCCAAATATGACTGGTAAGGTCTCCTAAGGAGACACCAAGGCAAGTCAATCAACACCATAGCCTACCTGAAGACTACACACCCCATTCCTTCACACACACACACAGAACATCCAATCAGTCATTAAAAAGTAACTTCTTCTTAAATACAAGCCAAGATGCCATTAACAGGACATTTGATAAAAAGCCCAAACAACAAGCAGAAAAAAGAAACTAGAAAGAAAGAGAAGCAATGCAAGAATAAAACTGAGGGGAAGGGTGGGAATATGATTGATATTCTCAGAGAACTAACAGAAGATATTTTATCCATTAAACAAGAAGAGGAAACCATAAAAAAGTGGTTTTGAAAAATAAAAAGTGTTCCTAGAAGTTACAAATATGATAGAAATAGAAAAAATTTAATAAAAGGAATTAGAGTGGAGGAAATATCCCAGGAAGTAGAATACGTGTATACATAAATGAACAAAAAAGAAAACAGAAAGGGATATTTTGAAGAAAAAAGAAAAAAAAAGGGTCAATTCAGGCAATCCAACATCCAAGTAATAGACATTTCAGAAAGAGAGAACACAGAAAGTGGAAGGGAAGAAATTATTTAAAAAACAATCAAGAGGAATTCCCTAGAACTGATGGATATGACCATCCAGATTGAGAAAACTACCATGAATCCAGCATGTTAAAAATTGACCACAGGTCTTCCCTGGTGGTGCAGTGGTTGAGAGTCCGCCTGCAGATGCAGGGGACACGGGTTCATGCCCTGGTCCAGGAAGATCCCACATGCCATGGAGCGGCTAGGTCCGTGACCCATGGCCGCTGAGCCTGCGTGTCCGGAGCCTGTGCTCCTCAATGGGAGAGGCCACAACAGTGAGAGGCCCATGTACCACAAAAAAAAAAAAAAAATTGACCACAAAATTATCACATCATTGTGAAATTTTGAACACTGGTGACATTGTAGATCCTAAAATTATCTAGAAATAAAAAGTGGGTCAAATACAAAGGATCAGGAACTAAAGTAGCACCACTCCTTTCAACAACACTTGAGTTGTTGAGTTTAAAAATCCTAAGGGAATCATATGTTTAACCTAGAATTCTAAACTTACACTATGAATCGAGCGTGGTGGGACCTTCCACGCTATTATTGTTTCAAGGGAAGAAAGTGTTTTTTAAAAGCTGGATTGATCATCTAGGCAAACACTGCTGCAGATCAAATGAGAAGGGAACTTACTGACCATTGGATTTAGAAATGTAGAGGTCAATGGTCACAACTGGAACAGGCAAAATTCTGACTGGAAGGGTGGAAGGAAGGAAGGAAAAAAGGAAGGAAGGAAGGATGAATGGATAAAGAAGATGTGGTGTACATATGACCCAGCTGTCCCACTCCTGGGCATATATCCAGAGAAAACTCCAATTCAAAAAGATACATGCACCCCAATGTTCATAGCAGCACTATTTACAATAGCCAAGACATGGAAGCAACCTAAATGGCCATCAAAAGATGAATGGATAAAGAAGATGTGGTACATATATACAATGGAATACTACTCAGCCATAAAAAAGAATGAAATAATGCCATTTGTAGGAACATGGATGGACCTAGAGATTATCATACTAAGTGAAGTAAGTCAGACAGAGAAAGAAAAATGCCATATGATATCACTTATAGGTGGAATCTAAAAAATGACACAAATAACTTATTTCCAAAGCAGAAATAGACTCAGACATAGAAAACAAACTTATGGTTACCAAAGGGGAAGGGGGGTGGGGGAGGGATAAATTAGGAGTATGGAATTAGCAGATACACACTACCATAAATAAAATAGATAAACAAAAAGGTCTTACTTTATAGTTCCCTACAGGGAACTATATTCAATATCTTGTAATAACATATGATGGAAAAGAATATGAAAAAGAATATGTGTGTGTGTGTGTGTGTGTGTGTGTGTGTGTGTGTGTGTATAACTGAATCACTTTGATGTATACCAGAAACAAACACGACATTTTAAATCAACTATACTTCAATTTTAAAAATAGATTTTATAGTTATTACAAAAAGGAAAAGAGGGTGTGGTGTATATATATAATGGAATACTACTCAGCCATAAAAAAGAATGAAAGTTTCCATTTGCAACAACATGGATGGACCTGGAGGGTATTATGCTTAGTGAAATAAGTTAGACAGAGAAGGAAAAATCCTGTATATTATCACTTATATGTGGAATCTAAAAACTAAAACAAATAAATGAATATAACAAAACAGAAACAGACTCACGGATATAGAGAACAAACTAGTGGTTACCAGTGGAGAGAGGGGATGGGGGAAGGGCACAATAGGGGTAGGGGATTAAGAGGTACAAACTACTATGTATAAAATAAATAAGCTACAAGGATTTATTGTACAGCACAGGGAATATAGTCAATATTTTATAATAACTTTAAATGGAGTATAATATATAAATATATAAATATATTTAATCACTATGTTGTATACCTGAAACTAATATAATATTGTAAATCAACTACACCCCAACATAAGTAAATAAATAAATAAACAAAAGAAAAAGAAAAAGAAGGAACACACACCTTACTTCTCAACACAGTGGTATAAAGAATGTGGGAAAGAAAATGGTTACCATCTGAGAAGCCTTCTGGAAGCACAGTGCCCTGAAGATTCCAACGAGAGTCAGCAAATAAGGGAACACTCATTTGAGGGTGTAGAGGATTTTGCTGATGACTGAGTCCCAGAAGATGCAGTGAGGGGTGGAATAAAGGGTGAAAGGATTAAGGGGTGCCTAGAGCCAAATAGGAGTGAGCACCCAGATGATCTTGGGAGAGTTGGAAGTCGTGCTTCATACGGTGGCTAATGTGAGAAGGATAAAGGGCAAGACAGAACAGCCTGAAGACCTCCAGAGCACCTTGGGGTGGTGAGGCCTTGACAGCTGAGGGTGAAGGTCTTGCCAGAGAGCCAGAAGCTCTGTGGTCCTCTCACCACTCCTGCCAATGGCAGAGATCATGAAGGGACCACTCAGGACCCTTGGGCATGGCTAATATCGCCTACTCTGTACGACCGATAGACTTTTGTTGAGAGTAAAATGAGATACATGACATGAAGTCATTTTACAAACCTAGAGCATTATATATAAGATAACTAAGTTCATTTACTCCTTGCTGGTATTAATGAATGAATAGACTTGGCTTCTTAACAGTCATGCATTAACATTCTAAAGCTTGGAACGTGCCATCACAGTTCTGTTAAAAGCAACATGCATAGAACCAGCATGTTAGACCTGTGCGTGACCCCAGAAAGGATCTAGCCCAGGCCTTCATTCAGGAATGGTGGGTTTCTTTTGAGAAGCTAAGGAAGGCATGCTTGGGCTGTAAACTCCTAATCCCTTACTCAATTCAAACAAAATCTTCAATCCCATTTGACTCTTCCTTTCATGTTCTTCCATCTCTTACTGACATGTTTATATCAATCGCACCATGCATAAAATGAGGGAAATTGTATCAGTCTTTAAACACAGCTGTGCATTTATTCATTTTCCTTAAATCAACTCAAATCTTTCTTTGAGTCCCGATCTCCCTGAATTGGTGGACAATTAACTATTAGTTGCTATTGGGGTAATTCCTTTCCTAGAGTAAACCAGAAGTCATGCAGTGTCTTGACATGTGGAAAACAAGGGAAAGCCTTTCACCTCTAGAGCCTTATGGTTGCCCCTCACACCCTCATGTCCCAAACCCACTGGTCCCTCATGGTCCAGAAGCTCCATTTCAGAAGCTCTCAATTTGGGTGTGGAATTCTTTGTCTAAGCAGCAAATTTGAGCTCAGGGTTCCATCCTTCTGAGAATTAAACAAAAACAAAACAAAAAAATCCCACTCTTCTAGGAAAAGTCTGGCCGTGTTATAGCCATGGTAACCAGTAAACACCAGAACAGGTTTCAAACCTACTTTATTGATTAATGGCTGCTGGGTTCACTGAGCACATAGTCTCATACTTTGGGAGTCAGCCAATCAGTGGTGGACTTACTCCAGTGATTCCATCTCTAAAGCTGAGGTCAATCCACTCCCACCTCTGAAAACAACACAGCCCACAAACACCAGAACCCCATGTCAGACCAACAGTTTGCATCATCCAATGAGACCTTGCCTGACCAACTTTTCTCCACTTAGAAAGTAAGCAATAAATCAGGCTCTTTGGTTTCAGATATTGAAAGGTGTTCTCTACCCTCAAGTCTTTCTGGATGCACCTTATGCTAAGTGTTCCTTTCTCCCACCTCACTGCCTCAGGCTGTCTTTTCCAGACTGGAAAAACCTCTCTCTCTCTCTCCTATCATTACCTTCTAGCAGAAGTTCCCAAATCAAATGTCCTAAGGAGGAAGAGACCGTGTCACACTGAGTTCCCCCTGCCTATAGACATTCAAATTTAAAAAAATTAAAGACACTGTGCCCTAAAGACATTTCTTGATAGATAGGGTTGGAAGCTCTGTTTTATATACACTTGTCTTCCCTAATTGCCCTTCAAAGGAACTTTGCATAATCTCTTCAATGAATTTAGGCTCCAACAAAGATGTGAAGATCCTTTAGCCTTGCCAAAAACATAAAAGTAAAAAATAAAGTAAAATCCCAGGAATTATCCAGGGCCTGGATACTTGCTTGAAATAGTAGAAGGATAAACACAAATTAATATTTTAATATATCACACAGCAGTTGAATCTTATTAATTCAGACTTAATGATAATTTAGACACATATCACAGATAAGCAAATATTTTAAGAAAAAGAATGTTCTTTAGAAAATCCAATTTGTATACAATTTATTTTCTGATTATAAATGATTATTATCTATTCATTAGGGATTGTTCTCATGATCTCTATTATGGAGTCTTGTTGGCTCAGACAATGTAACTTTAATTTCTTTTTCATTTTAGAGATTCACCAAAATGGCCCATTTTTGCCTTATATATACCGTTACAACTACATAAGCCTCAACCCTCTTGTCTATGAAGCTTATATTTGTTACCTCACATAGCTCTATGAAGATAATATACAAATACAGCAAAATTTGCAAATACAGTAAAACTTACTTTAAAATTTAGGTATTGTGTATCATTAAAAAACTTGTACTGAGAAGCTATCACGTTTAGGGCACTATGCAAGACCCTGAGGATACAAAGAGATATCTGAAAATACCCATCCTCTAGAAATTTATAGCCTATTTGGGGAAAGAGCATCAGTCCAGGTCTGCAACTTTGAGTTGGGTGACCTGCCCTGGGGCCATGTAGATAACACCCAATAAGAATGAGTTCCTTAATTTCGCTCTCAGATTTTTCATCATTAGTGTATAAGAATGCCAGAGATTTCTGTGCATTAATTTTGTATCCTGCTACTTTACCAAATTCAGTGATTAGCTCTAGTACTTTTCTGGTAGCAACTTTAGGATTCTCTATGTATAGTATCATGTCATCTGCAAACAGTGACAGCTTTACTTCTTCTTTTCCATTCTGGATTCCTTTTATTTCTTTTTCTTCTCTGATTGCTGTGGCTAGAACTTCCAAAACTATGTTGAATAATAGTGGTGAGAGTGGGCAACCTTGTCTTTTTCCTGATCTTAGTGGAAATGGTTTCAGCTTTTCACCATTGAGGACAGTACTGGCCGTGGGTTTGTCATATATGGCCTTTATTATGTTGAGGAAAGTTCCCTCTATGCCTACTTTCTGCAGGGTTTTTTATCATAAATGGGTGTTAAATTTGTCAAAAGCTTTCTCTGCCTCTATTGAGATGATCATATGGTTTTTTTCCTTCAGTTTGTTGATATGGTGTATCATGTTGATTGATTTGCATATATTGAAGAATTCTTGCATACCTGGAATAAACCCCACTTGATCATGGTGTATGAT
>NC_041214.2:37971264-37988270 GCF_002837175.3 Physeter macrocephalus
TTTGTGACCACCTAGAGGGGTGGGATAGGGAGGGTGGGAGGGAGGGAGATGCAAGAGGGAAGAGATATGGGAACATATGTATATGTATAACTGATTCACTTTGTTGTAAAGTCGAAACTAACACACCATTGTAAAGCAATTATACTCCAATAAAGATGTTTAAAAAAAAAAAAGAATGAGTTCCTGATCCTGCATTTTCATACCTGCACTCCGAATCTGCTTGTCTCTTCCTGCCTCCCAGTCTATCTCCTGGCAAGTTCCTGAATCTGGCCTCCCTGCAGTCTCACTCTGCCTGAGCACTTTCAGACCCCTTGGATCTGAAACTGAACGTGAACCTCAGGGACTCTGGGACTAACCTCCATCCCTCCTCAGCCAGCCTTACTTCAGGCTCTGTGTGACCCCACTTCTCTGAATATAACTCTGAGGGAGTCCTGTTCCTGCTGAGAATGCTGTCTGTCCCCTGGAAGAAAATCAGGCACTTAATATACTTACAAATAAGGCTGAACCATAAGATAAAGTAATCCCAACTAAGAACCCCATGAGGGATCCACAGACAAATGCAATAGATGCTCAAGGAGAGAGGGATCCCTGAGAGCTAGACAAATCAGAGAAAGTCTCCAGAGGAAGCGGGAATTGAACTGAAATTTGTTAGGCATGAGGCACACTGAGAAAGCAGAAGGAAGTAATTACAGGACAGGGGAAAAAGTCTGTGAGAGGAAACCATCAGCTAAAGAGCAGATTCTTCAAAGTGACTGTTCAATTTACATTAATTTGCTCTTAGTTTGGATATCCTCATATGCACACCCTGAGACAAGGATTTGTGTGCCAGTAGTTCATTTGAGAAGTGCAGGAATTACTGATAAAGATTAGGGAAGTAAGACAAGGGAAGGAAAACAGCCAATAAAGTTTATATCATAGAGCCAAATAATGCTGTGGGCAACTAGAGTTTAGGGTATTAGAGTGAGGCAGGTGAGCGACACTAACTCCCATTGGCAGTGCCTAAGGGCTGCACCCAGAGGTGTTAATTCCCCTGAACTTCTGGCCAGCTTTAGATGTAGAGCAGTTTTCCCCTTGTGGAGAAAAACTCTCAGGCACAGAAACACAGTCACTAGCAGTGGGAAGTTAGTTGGAAAGCACTGTATGAGGCCCTTGTCAAATGCTCAGAAAGCCCAAGTCTAAGATATTATTGTCTTTGTGTCATGGTATGCAATAAGCAGGGGATGATGGCTTATGGTCCTTCCTTTGCTATCAATCTGTTCCTTAATCTTTAGCTACACTAACTGCCTGAAGGCCAACAGTGCATCAATCACTGAAAAATTTCTACTTTATTTAATCTTCACAGCACTCAGATGTAGCTATTGTTAGTCATTTTACAAAAGAAACTGATGCCTAGAGAATTTAATTCATATTATTTAAAAGAGAGAATTTGGGTTATAGAGTTAAGGAGATCCAGAAAAAGCATTTGAATCCAGGTAATTTTCCAAGAAAATTAAAATACTTAACAAAAAGATCTTGGAAAAATTAATCTGGCTTTTCCAGCTTTAGTATATCATCTATTTATATTTATTTTAGAGTCAAAATGTTGATTGAAATAGACATATTTTATCATTTATGTGCCTAATTTTAATAAGAAACTTTACATTTAATCCAAATTTGTGAAATCTAAATAAGAGATTTAGTTACTTGTAAATTACTATGATAATGATTAGCATTACTTATTACTTTTAAAAATCAATGATAAAAGCATCATAGTGCCAAACTAGTAAGCAAAAATACTACATTTTACCATAAAATACTAGAAACATGTTCTAAATGCCTAAATATATGTTATCATTAGGGATATGGGGATATATGTATATGTATAGTTGATTCACTTTGTTATACAGCAGAAACTAACACAGCATTGTAAAGCAATTGTATTCCAATAAAGATGTTAAAAAATAATAATAAAATAAAAAATAACAGAATGAAGATTGAAAAAAAAATTAATGAAGTTTTAACTCTAAAAAATTAGAAGTGGAGGGCTTCCCTGGTGGTGCAGTGGTTGAGAATCTGCCTGCCAATGCAGGGAAGACGGGTTTGAGCCCTGGCCTGGGAAGATCCCACATGCTGCGGGGCAACTGGGCCCGTGAGCCACAACTACTGAGCCTGCGCGTCTGGAGACTGTGCTCCATAACAAGAGAAGCCGCGATAGTGAGAGGCCCACGCACTTTGATGAAGAGTGGCCTCCGCTTGCCACACCTAGAGAAAGCCCTCGCACAGAAAAGAAGACCCAACACAGCCATAAAAACAAAATAAATAAATAAATTTAAAAAGAAAAAAGAGAGAGAGGTTTAGTAAAAAAAAAAAAAATTAGAACTGGGGCTTCCCTGGTGGTGCAGTGGTTGAGAATCTGCCTGCCAATGCAGGGGACACGGGTTCGAGCCCTGCTGGGCTCATAAGGAAGTGCAAGAAATCCCTAAGAGCTAGAGAACATAAGAAGTAAGTTGTAATTACAGAGGTAGGCAAAGATGGACACAGGTGGTGCTTCTGTGAGAAGAGCTGATTTCAACGGATTCAGGGAATGGGAGAGTAGCCCTTAGGCTGAGTCATGTCAGGAATCACTTAGAAGGGATCCTTGAGGAAAAGTCTTACAAAGGGAGCCAACATGGGAAGCAGCTCTTTCTGCTCCTTTTCTGGGTGGGAAAAAATATTAAAATAATAACGATAGGCTTGCAGAGAAATGAAAACTATAGGCTTGCTCTAGTATGAGTTTGGGATTCAGATCTATACTACTTAGGTAATCCCTAAAACGAGAAGTTAAAGTGGTTCCAAACTTGTGGTACCATCTGATACCTAGCAAAAGCAAGTGCAAGTTCTTTCTGAATTTTGAATGAGAATAGAAATATTCATTATAGACTTCATTATGGTAAGTATGCATGTTATGTTTTTAAGAGTAATGATTAAAAAAAAAAGAGAGAGTGCATAATTTCCAAACCAGTAGAAGGGAATAAATGGAATTTTTTTAAAAATACATTATTGTGTCATAGGAGGAGAACAACACTTTATAATGTACATAGTATAAAATACATTTTTTAAAATAAATGTACTCTATTTCCTTTTTGTTTTAAGAATCAATTTTTTTTTTTGGTTGCTTTGGGTCTTCGTTGCTGCACACGGGCTTTCTTTAGTTGTGTCAAGCAGGGGCTACTCTTTGCTGCGATGCTCAGGCCTCTCATTGTGGTGGCTTCTCTTATTGTGGAGCATGGGCTCTAAACACGCGGGCTTCAGTAGTTGTGGCACGCAGGCTCAGTAGTTGTGGTACATGGGTTTAGTTGCTCTGCAGCATGTGGGATCTTCCCGGACCAGGGATAGAACCCGTGTCCCCTGCATTGGCAGGCGGATTCTTAAGCACTGCACCACCAAGGAAGTCCTTAAAATACATTTATTATGTTAACCCTGCTTATCTCCAAAGCTACACAATATAATGGTTAAGAAGATGGACTCTGGAATCAGATAGCCAAAGTTCAATCCAACCCCCAGTACTTATTAGCTGTGTGATCTTAAGTCATGTAATTTTCCTGTCCCTCAGCTTTCTCATCTGTAAGTTAGAAGTTATAACAGTACATATCTTATAAAGGAGTCAATGAATTAATAAATATAAAATTCTTAGAACAGAAACAGGTATAGAGTAAACACAAAATGTTTACTAAGATTGTGATTTAAAGGGAAAAAAAAGAATAACTATTTTTATTTGTTTGTTTATACATATCTCTGAAAGAGTCACAACGAAATAATAAGAGTGGTTGCCTTTGCCTCCTGCACTGTTGGTGGGAATGTAAATTGGTGCCACTATGGAGAACAGCATGGAGGTTCCTTTAAAAATTAAAAATAGAGTAAATATGATCCAGCAGTTACAATCCTGGGCATATATCCAGAAAAGATGAAAACTCTAATTTGAAAAGATACATGCACCCTTATATTCACAGCAGCACTATTTCCAATAGCCAAGACATGGAAGCAACCTAAATATTCATCGACAAATGAGTGGATAAAGAGGATGTGGTACATATATACAATGGAATACTACTCAGCCATAAAAAGAATGAAATAATGCCATTTGCAGCAACATGGATGCAACTAGAGATCATCATACTAAGTAAGTCAGAAAGAGAAAGACAAATACCATATGATATCACTTATATGTGGAATCTAAAGAAATGATACAAATGAACTTATCTACAAAACAGAAACAGACTCACAGACAAACTCAGAGACAAACAAACTTATGGTTACCAAAGGTAAAGTGGGGGAGATAAATTAGAAGTTTGGGATTAGCAGATAAAAACTACTATATATAGCGACTTTCCTGGTAGTCCAGTGGTTAAGACTCCACATTCCCAAGGCAGGGGGCCCGGGTTCTATCCCTGGTCAGGGAACTAAATCCCGCATGCCACAACTGAAGATACTGCAAGCCACAACAAAGATTTCACGTGCCGCAACTAAGACCTGGTGCAGCCAAATAAATAAATATTAAAAACAAACTACTATATATAAAATAGATAAACAACAAGGTCCTACTGTATAGCACATGGAACTATATTCAATGTCTTGTAATAAACTATAATGGAAAAGAATATGAAAAAGAATATATATAAATAGATAGATGACAGAAAGATAGATACATAGATACAGAGATGTATAACTGAATCATTTCATAGTACACAGAAACTTAACACAATTTTGTAAACTAACTATACTTCAATTAAAAAAAAAAGAGTGGTTCCCTACACGGAATGGGGGAGAGAGACTTAACACTGTAAACTTCTTATTCCTTTTGCTTGTGATCCATGTACCTTTGTTATCTATTTAAAAATTAACTTAGAAATATATAAAGGTAGCATATATTTTAAAATATATTTTAAATAAACTATAAATTTTTTTGACTAATATGCTTTGTTTATTGTAACTCAGTTAATCCAAATTAAAGTCTGTTGTGCAATAGATAAATAGAAGGCACTATACAGACTTCCTTGTAATAAATCAGAACTACTCCCAGTACAAATGCAAGTTTGTGTAATACTATTAAATAAAAGTTACTTAAAACTATTATCTAAGAGTTCTTGAAATTTTTAACAATTATTTCAAGCTTATGTGACATTTTTCCTTTATGAATTTACTTTAATAATTACTATTACCATGTATATATTGTAGAAGAACAAGCTTTTTTTCTGTTTTAATCCTCTACATCTTAAAACTTTTTAAAAATTTTTATTTTATATATTTATTTTTTTATACAGCAGGTTCTTATTAGTTATCTTTTTTATACATATTAATATATATATATGTCAATCCCAATCTCCTAATTCATCCCACCATCCCTCCCTTTCCCCCTTTTGTGTTCATACATTTGTTCTCTACATCTGTGTCTCTATTTCTGCCTTGCAAACTAGTTCATTTGTACCATTTTTCTAGATTCCACATATATGCGTTAATATACGATATTTGTTTTTCTCTTTCTGACTTACTTCACTCTGTATGACTGTCTCTAGGTCCATCCAAGTCTCTACAAATGACCCAGTTTCATTCCTTTTTATGGCTGAGTAATATTCCATTGTATATATGTACCACATCTTCTTTATCCATTCATCTGTTGATGGACATTTACGTTGCTTCCATGACCTGGCTATTGTAAATAGTGCTGCAATGAACATTGGGATGCATGTGTCTTTTTGAATTATGGTTTTCTCTGCGTATATGCCCAGTAAACTATAAATTTTAAAAGATCACTTATGTATTAGAATAGGCTAACTGCTGTAACAGACCCAAACTCAACAGAAATTTATATGCTGTTCAAACATCCTAAGTTACCATACCATTTCTTCTTGCCCTCCTCTCCCCTACCTACACCTTTGTGATAGGTCCTTTTATTAAACTCTCTTCAAATTACCCAATTTGAGTTTGCCCTCTAAGACTAAGTGATGAGAAAAACATCAATTTGAGGGGTGGTTGATGTGCCCAATCAGATGTGTCCTTTTTACCATTTCTTTCACATAAGTCCCACACTGACTATCCGTTCTCTGGGGTCTCTGGTGGTTAAAAGGACATACACCAGGCTTTTTGGTTGAGTCATGATTTGCGGCTTTTCACAGCTGTGTTTCCCTCAAAAACATAAAATTGAGCAATCACTCAGAGAATTTTAAGAATAAGATTGAAGAAGATCAAAAATTTTTTAAATGTCTGACACTCTTCCATGGTGATCCAGGAAGAAATAAGATATTTTAGATGATATAGTAATATATGATATATGCTTTACCTATGTTTTATACTGTTTTAACTATGCTTTGCTTATGTTTTATACTGTTATAGAGCCAGAATAAAAATGCTGGAAGAAATATGTGCATGATTCTCAAAAAACTAAAGTCAATTTGACACCTTGGAAGAGGTGGGGACCATTTCAAGTTTAATTGGGGAAGACATACTTCTGCAGAAGCTAAACTGATGGTGCATGTTCATCCAAGGTTAAATGTTTTTAAGTGGGGACACAAAAAAGCCAGTGGTGTACAGTTAAGTATGAGCTATCAGAAAAATTTGTATGCTAAGGTTTTAGGCTAAACGTTGGAAGTTTGCAAACACTATTCATCTAAGTAAGCAATTTAGTGAACAAAAGTGTGGGGTTGAGGGGAAATAACACAAAATATACTTAGAGAAGTAAGCATGGCCAAGTATTATGTAGACTTGTTCTGGAGTCTGGATTTTATCAAACACATTGAGAAACCATTAAAAGGTTTTGGGCAAGAAAGTGACATGATTTCCTTTACATTTTAGGTAAAACCTCATGCCTGCTTTGTGATAACTAAATGGAGAGAATGGAGGCAGAAGACCAAACTGAAGATTATTGCAGTGGTCCTGGTAAGAGGTGACGGGGACTTGAGCTATGGTGGTGACAGTGAAAGTGGAGGGCAGTGGCCAGACTCTAGTTGTGACTTGAAAACGAGATTACTTTGGTGTGGCACTAGATCTGATAAGGGATATGAAAGGAAGAGAAGTGTGAGAGCTGGCCACCAGGTTTCTGGCCTGAGTGCCTTAGCATGACAGAAGTTTTTAGTGACATGAGTGAGATGAGAAAACAAGTTGTTTATTCATCGCAATCCTAATAACTTTCTAAGAGAGTAGATGTTTATCACTGGAGGATGTTTTTGTTTTCTTAAACCAAACAAAATCATCATCTTCAATATAAGAGATTTCACATACTTGGAATAGGATTAAGTAGCAGATGTGAACATGTGAGATGGAGAGAGCTGAGTCCAAGTTGAATGGATCTACATAGAAATGTGAAAAATTGAGGAGAAGCGAGCTCTGCACTGGGGGGAGATGGTGAAATCCTTAGCCTTTTTGTAAACAGTAACCAAAGGTCACGTCACAACCCTCCTGGCTAGTGGAGCATGAACTACTTCACCTGTGTCCTGCCAAGCTGATATCAGGAAAAGAGACCAGGATATAGTCCTTAGACAGCTTTAAATAGAACAAGACTGCGGTAAGGGGCCATAATTTCTATCCTTTGGGTCAAATGAAAATGGATCTTGAAAAGGAGTCTTGATCTAGAGAAAGAGATGAGAGAAGTTATCCACCCCCATTTGATTCTTGAACTCCTTTTTTGAAATCATACCAATATTCAGCAGTACCACTGTTGGGAAATTTTTCTTAAAGCAACTCTATCTCTGATTTACTTTTTTTTAATTGAAGTATAGTTGATTTACAATGTTGTGTTAATTTCTGCTGTATAGCAAAGTGACTCAGTTATGCATAAAAATACATTCTTTTTAATATTCTTTTCCATTATGGTTTATCCCAGGACATTGAATACATTTAGTTCCTGTGCTATATAGTAGGACCGTGTTGTCTATCCATTCTGTATATAATAGTTGCATCTGCTAACCCCAAACTCCCAGTCCACCCCTCCCCACCCCTCCTCCCCCTGGACAACCATGGGTCTGATCTCTGTCTGTGAGTCTCTTCCTGCTTCATAGATAGGTTTGCTTGTGTCATATTTTAGATTTCACATATAAATGATATGCTATTTGTCTTTCTTTTTCTGACTTACTTCACTTAGTATGATAATCTCTAGTTGCATCTCTGATAAACTTTTTAATTAAAACATTGTCTCTATTCTGGCCTTAAGAAATCTAGAAAACAGTTAGGAGACATCATCTCTGTGAGAATAAATTTAAATTAACACCCTTAATGACTAATGGAACCCAAAAGTCAAATGTCCCCATATGGAGTCTCTGTTTTTGCTCTTTACTGTTCTTGACCACCCAAAACTCAACACTAGCTGAACTCCCTAAAGAAAATTCACTCATATTGAAAGGATTAATGAGCAGCACAGATTTTTTTGGCAATCTTTGAGTGGGCAACAAAATAAGATTTATATCACACATTACAAAACAATCTAATAAAAATTTTCATTAGACATGTTATCCTAAATCCCTTCTTCTCTCACCTCCTCCTCCTGAGAGTTCTCCTTGCCCTTTCCCCTGCAGGGTGTTCTATTTCTCTGTGCTCCCCCCAAACCTCAATACCTCTCCCATTTTATTGGGCTTCCCTTTCCTGAAGTGTAAACCGCAAGCTACCACAGTTGTTCACGAAAAGCACTCAAAGAGTGGAAGATTTAATCCCATTTTTTTCTCACAATTTGATTCACTATTGGAGAACAATGGCTTCTGTTTGGCTTGGCTAAATTAAGTACACATGTCATCCTTCCAACTTTCAGCCATAGGTAGTATTTTCTTGCTACTTGATCCCCCTAGAACCAGCACCAGAAAGACAGGCAGGTTCCATCAAATGTACTTGGGGCACCTACCTGGGCTCTTCAAGGAGGCAGTTCCCAACAGAATACACAGCTTGAGGCCAAGTCACAGAGGACTACATCTCAGGAGGTGAGAGCCAGAAGAGACTGCGAATGCCTGGGAGTTGATAATCAAAGCTGGAGATGGGGCTGAGTACAAAGACAACAGGCGGAACTTCCCTGGTGGTACAGTGGTTAAGAATCTGCCTGCCAATGCAGGGGACACAGGTTCAAGCCCTGGTCTGGGAAGATCCCACATGCTGTGGAGCAACTAAGCCTGTGCACCACAACTACTGAGCCTGTGGTCTAGAGCCCACAAGCCACAACTACTGAGCCTGCATGCCACAACTACTGAAGCACACATGCCCTAGAGCTCACATGCTGCAACTACTGAAGCCCGCGTGCCTAGAACCCCTGCTCTGCGACAACAGAAGCCACTGCAATGAGAAGCCCATGCACCACAACGAAGAGTAGTCCCTGCTTGCTGCAACTAGAGAAAGCCCACATGCAGCAACAAAGACCCAATGCAGCCAAAAATAAATTTTAAAAATTAAAAAAAAAAAAAGACAACAGGCCCACAGATGGATGTCCAAAACTCCAAATCCCAGATATGTCACCACTTTGGGTCAGGTATTGGCATCATTGTAGGGTGGATAGTAGCCTGGAAGAGCTAAAATTCCTTCCAGACGTTCTCAACCTGAACACAAAAATAATTATTTGAGTCAGTATTTTCTCTAATCTCCCAAAAATGGTATATAAGCAGTATTAGATACAAAGGAAATAAGCTAATTCATGGCATGCATAGGATGTTTTGGGCCAGTGGTTCTCAGCATTAGTGAATATCGAAAGCACCTGAAGGGCTGGTTAAAACAGAGACAGCTGGGCTTAACCCTCACATAGTTTCTGATTCAAAAAGGTATAAGGTGGAGCCTAAAAATGTGCATTTCTAACAAGTTCCCAGTGCTACTAGTCTGGTACCATATTTTGAGAACCACGACCTCAAGGCATTAAGGGATAATTCTCTTGGAGGATTCTGGTTGACAAAGGTCTAACTGGATTAAATTTTGTATAGTTTCTCTTCTGTGTATACCCATTCTGACTCATGATTTCAGTGCCATCCATTCTATACTGAAGGTTCTAAATGTGACATTTAGAAGCCATTATGAAATGCTAAGCAGAACTTAGTAGTATGTAGAATTTGCCCTTGAAACTGATTTTTAATTCTTTCCTCCAAAGTGCATTTATCAAAGTAAACTTAACACCATGCTAACAGATGATTCATATTTGAAAGTACAGTGGCTTTGAAATACAACAAAACCTCGGCTACTACATCATACAGGTATATCAATTCTCCAATCCATTTTAATTAATTTCCAAGAATGTACAAGGGACACATCAGGTGCCAGAGCACAAAAGCAAAGGACACATTTTCTGCCATGATATAGTAGGAAAAAGAAATGATGAACATATAAATACCTCCTACAATGAAGTAGCATTTTTTTTTTTTTTTTTTGCTTACAGGATCTTAGTTCCCTGACCAGGGACTGAACCCAGGCCCTTGGCAGTGGAAGAGTACAGTCCTAACTACTGGACTGCCAGGGAATTCCCCTAAAGTAGCATTTTTTTTTTTTTTTTTTTAATGGCACTAACCAAAAAGGCTATCTGAGGTTGTAAGGGCAAATACAAATACGAATTAAAAATAAGAAAAAAAAAAGTCTCCCTGACACACACACACGCACACACACACACAAACACACACACACACACACAAAAGGAAAGATACACTCCCCATTTCCCTTTTCTTAGAGAATTTACTTTAGAACATTTATATTTGCAAATTATTTTTCTGCTTTTTTGAGATGTATGTAAATTTTTTAAAAGCTAAATAAGCCTCTTGCCAGCTTTACAACCCAGTAGTGTTTTTCTCAAGGATTTGGAAGCTATCTCTTTAAAATGTAATCATCAAGGAAGATAGCACCTCTATTTCCCAGTTTCATGGAAGAGTAGGAGCCAAACTTTGGCAGGGCACCTGGCTTCACGTTGCAAAACTTCCTTTTGTGGTAAGGCACAAAAATTTTTTCATTGGATAAATGCAATTAACAAACACAGATGGCCACCCCAATTACCAGGTGAGTTTGGAATGATCTATGTGTGACAAATGGTGCTGTCATGTCCTCTTACTTGACTAGTTATCATTCCTCTCCAGAAAAAATGTACATCATGGGCTATATCTACTTGGCTAGGCAAAAGGGTGAGATTTCTTTGTGTCTATAGCAGATCTCCTGTGATGCACATCATGGTCTGATTCAATGTTTGTTCAATAATAAAACTGTGTTCTGTCTTTCCTATATTTTTTGGAGAGGAATTTTTACATTGGCAAGAAATTTTATTCTTAATTATGTTTCCCCTAGTTCAGGGTGGGGAAATAACGTTTCTCACAAGGTAAATGAGGTCAGATGAGAGGAAGTCTTCTAAAAGGAAGACCTTGAAGATGGGATAGGACATTGATTGAGGAGAAGAGGGAAGGAAACACTTCAAGTGTAAAAAATAACCCAAGCAAAGGCTAAAGTGGTACAAAGCGAGAATGTCAAGGGATAGTGGGGAAATCAACTTGGATAGAGTGGTGGCCTGCTCACCTGAATAGCAAGAGACTTAGGAGGAAGGGTCCTGACTTCAATGCCAAAACATTTGTCTTGTCCTTGAGCTTGTAATCAAAGCATTCATAATTAACAGGACTCTCCGAAAGCAAGCAAGTATCAAGCAAAGATAAAGGACTCAATGAATTTCATCAAAATCAAAGAAAATGGTATTTCAGTGGAAATGGCCCCATCTTAGAATTTCATTTAGAAAGCTAAGCCAACTTTGAAAGAGGAGATTAAGATGGCAGAGTAGGAAGATGCTGGGTTCACCTCCCCTTACAAACACATCAAAATTACAACTACATATAGAGAGACTCTTGCTGAAATCGACCTGGGACCTGGCATGATGGCTCCTCTATAACCAAGGCTGTGAAGAAAGAGCCACATGGAGTCGGGTAGGAAAGGAGGACAAGTGATCCAGTTGGAACCTGCAACCCTCATGGGTACCCAGAAGAGATGGAATATCACAGGCTCAGGGATCCTCCCTTGGGAGTGAAGGACTCAAGCCACATATTATGCATGCAAGGCCTGGAGTCCAACAACTGGAAAACAAGCTCCCTTAGCTGGTTTGAAAACCAGTGGATCTTACCGGAGGACTGTATAAACCAAGACTCAGCTCTAGAAGAGCATACACATAAACTTGCTTACTCCTGGTCACAGCCTGGAGGAAGCAGATTGAAAACTACCTGAGGCTGTAGCCAGCCTGCCAGGACCACCCTAGCATACTCCCTAGCCTGCACCAGGCTCCTGCTTCAGCTCTTCCTGCTCCAAAACTGCTCTCAACTAAGGCAGAGGCTGCCATTGCCAGCGAAGTTATGTACACTTGAAGGGAATGGAGCCAATTCAGACCCCTGGACCTGCCTCTGATCAGGGTGGAAGCTGTCATTGCCAGTGCACATGCATCACTGCACACACTCAGGAGGCAGTTAAACTAGTTCTAAAGCAGGGACTACCATTGCCTGCCCACACATTCCTGAGCACACTTGGGAGAGAGCAAAACCAGCTCAGTAGTGTGTCAACAACACCTATAGCCCACAACCCATCTCTAACCAAGTCACACATCTAGGGAAAAGGTGAAACAAGCCAAGAAGTGCAGCCCCAAGACCTCAGGCCACAGCCATTACCCCAACCAAGGTGGAGACTGCCATCACAGCCAGGAGAAGCCCAACTCCCTCAGAGCTCCTGATCCAGCCCCTCCCAGGCCCTGACCCTGCCCCCCATAGGGCAATGACAGCCAGTGAGCATAGGAGACGTCCCAGATTACACCTGGCTCTGGCTCTAGCCCCTCCAACTACAGCCTTACCACCCATCATGGTGGTGGCTGCCAGCACACCCCAAAGGAATATGCAGCCTGTGCTCATCTCAGATCCAGCTCTCCAACCAAAGCCACTGGGCATGTGCAGACTTCATAGGGATGCTCCCATACAAGAACATGCCTTCAAGACCAGGATAGGTAACTGTTTCACCTAAACTCATAGAAACAGAGAAAGTTAAACAAAATGGGAAGACAGAGGAATATGTTTAATGGAAGAACAAGAAAAAAAAATTGAAAAGAACCCTAATGAATCAGAGAGAAATAATTTACCTGATAAAGAGTTCAAAGCAATAAGAATGTAACTGAATCTGGGAAAAGAATAGATGAATACACTGAGAATTTTAACAAATAACTAGAAAATATAAAAAAGAACCAGTCAGAGCTGAAGAATACAATGACAGAAATAAAAATACATTAGAGAGAATCAATGGCAGATTAGGAGTTACAGAAAAATGAATAAGTGATCTGGAAGATAGAAAAATGGAAATCGTCCAATCAGAACATCAAAAAAATTTTTTTAAGTGAGAATAGTTTAAGAAACCTCTGAGACAACATCAAGAGTACTAAAATTTGCATTATAGGGGTCCCAGAAGTAGAAAAGAGAGATAAGAGGGTAAAAAAAAGTATTTGATAAAATTATGATTGAAAACTTTCTGAACCTGAAGAAGGAAACAGATATCCAGATACAGAAAGCACAGAGAGTCCCAAACAAGATGAATCCAAAGAGAGCCACACCAAGATATATAATAATTATCATAACAAAGGGTAGAGTTAAAGAGATAATTTCAAAGGCAGCAAGAGAAAAACAGAGTCATATACAAGGGAACTCACATAAAGCTATCAGCTGATTTTCAGCAGAAACTTGGCAGGCTAGAAGTGAGTGGTATATTTAAAATGCTGAAAGGAAAATACCTGCAAACTAGGATACTCTACAGAGCATAGTTATCATTCAGAATTGAAGAAGAGATAAACAGCTTTTCAGACAAACAAAAACTAAAAGTTCATCAATGCTAAACCAACCTAACAAGAAGTTTTAAGGGGTCTTCTTTAAGTGGAGAAGAAAAACCTACAACAAGATGTAAGAAATCATTGGAAGGGGGAAAATCCAACTGGTAAAGGCAAATATATAGTAAAGACTGTGGATAGACAACTTAAATAAGCTAGTACAAAGGTTAAAGACAAAAATTGTAAAATCAACTATAACTACAATAAACAGTGAAGGCATAGAAATGAAGACGTAAAGTATGACATCAGAGACACAAAAAGCTTGGGGGAGGAAGTAAAAACTGTGGAGCTTTTAGAATGTGTTTGAACTTAAACAACTATCAGTTTAAAACAAGATAGGTCAACAAATATGAACTTCATGGTAACCACAAATCAAAAACCTACAGTTTTATACACTAAAACTAGACAGAAAGAAACACAAACATAACACTAAAGAAAATCATCAAACCATAAGGGAAAAGACTAAAAGAAGAAAAGAATAGAGAAGAACTACAAAAACAGCCAGAAAACAAGTAACAAAATGGCAATAAGTACATACTTATCCATACTTACTTTAAATATAAAGAGACTAAATGTTCCAATCAAGACACAGAGTAGCTGAATGGATTTTAATAAAAACCAAGACCATTTAGAGACTCATTTCAGAGCTAAAGACACACACAAACTGAAAGTGAGGAGATGGAAAAAGGTATTTCAAATGACCAAGAAGGGCATTATATAATGATAAAGGGATCAATACTAGGAGAGGATACAATGTTCATAAACACTAAATATATAAAGAAGATATTAACAGACATAACGTTACAATGTCATCATACAATATTAGTATAATATACTAATAGTATATAGATATATGTAATATTCATACAATATACTTGGTATAGTATAGTATTAGTATAGTAGCAATAATATTATTAAGTAGGGATCTTTAACACCCCACTTACATCAATGGACAGATCATGCAGACAGAAAATCAATAAGGAAACAGTGCTATTAGGGGACACCTTAGAGCAGTTGGACTTAATAGACATCTACAGGACATTGCATCCAAACTCAGGAATACATATTCTTTTCAAGTGCACATGGAACAATCTCCAGCGTAGATCACATACTAGGCCACAAAACAAGTCTTAACAAACTTAAGGGATAGGAATTATATCAAGCATCTGTCTGACCACAACACTATGAAACCAGAAATCAATTATAGGAAGAAAAATGGCAAACACACACACAAGTGGAGACTAAACAATACGTGACTAAAGAACCAGTGGCAGGGGAACCTACAAGATGGTGGAGGACTAAGAGGTGGAAATCACCTTCCTCCCCACAAATACATCAAAAATACTTCTACAACTGGAACAACTGCAACAGAATACGAACTGAACATGGGCAGAAGACCTCAGAATTCCCAAAAGGCAAGAAATTCCTCACGGACCTGGCAGTGTGGCTGACAGGGTCTAGGGGCTCCATGCTGGTGTCAGGCCTGAGCCTGGGAGGTGGGAGAGCCAAGTTCAGGACATTGAACCACCAGAGACCTCCCGGCCCCACATAATATCAATCAGCAAGAGCTCTCTGAGAGATCTCCATCTCAATGCTAAGACACATCTCCACCAAATGACTAGCAAGATTCCGTGATGGACACCCCATGCCAAACAACTAGTAAGACAGAAACACAAACCCACCCATTAGCAGAGAGGCTGCCTAAAATCTTATTAAGTTCACAGACACCCCAAAACACACCAACAGACGTGGCACTTCCCACCAGAGAGACAAAATCC
Source organism: Physeter macrocephalus (assembly GCF_002837175.3). Lineage (NCBI taxonomy): Eukaryota > Metazoa > Chordata > Mammalia > Artiodactyla > Physeteridae > Physeter > Physeter macrocephalus. The sequence continues at coordinate 37,986,829 of NC_041214.2, forward strand.
AGCCCCACCCGCCAGAACACAGGCACCAGTCCCCTCCACCAGGAAGCCTACACAACCCATTGAACCAACCTCACCCACTGGGAGCAGACACAAAAATAATGGGAATTATGAACTTGGAGCCTGTGAAAAGGAGACCCCAAACACAGTAAGGTAAACAAAATGAGAAGACAGAGAAATATGTAGCAGATGAAGGAGCAAAGTAAAAACCCACCAGATGAAAAAAATGAAGAGGAAATAGGCATTCTACCTGAAAAAGAATTCAGAGTAATGATAGTAAATGTGATCCAAAATCCTGGAAATAGAATGGAGAAAATACAAGAAACGTTTAACAAAGACCTAGAAGAACTAAACAGCAAACAATGATGAACAACACAATAAATGAAATTTAAAATGCTCTAGAAGGAATCAATAACAGATAACTGAGGAAGAAGAATGAATAAGTGACCTGGAAGATAAAATAGTGGAAATAACTAACATAGAGCAGAATAAAGAAAAAAGAATGAAAAGAATTGAGGACAGTCTCAGAGACCTCTGGGACAATATTAAGCCCACCAACATTCAAATTCTAGGGGTCCCAGAAGAAGAAGAGAAAAAGGAAGGGATTGAGAAAATATTTGAAGAGATTATAGTTGAAAAGTTCCCTAACATGGGAAAGTACATAGTCAGTCATGTCCAGGAAGCACAGAGAGTCCCATACAGGATAAATCCAAGAAGAAACACACCAAGACACATCAAAACCTAAATACAAAGAGAAAATATTAAAAGCTGCAAGGGAAAAACAACAAATAACATACAAGAGAATACCCATGAGGTTAACAGCTGATCTTTCAACAGAAACTCTGCAAGCCAGAAGGGAGTGGCAAGACATATTAAAAGTGATGAAAGGGAAAAACCTACAACCAAGATTACCTTACTCAACAAGGGTCTCATTCAGATTCAATGGAGAAATTCAAACCTTAACAGTAAAGCAAAAGTTAGGAGAATTCAGCATGACCAAACAAATGCTAAAGGAACTTCGTCAGGCAGGAAACACAAGAGAAGAAAAGGACCTATAAAAACAAACCTAAAACAATTAAGAAAATAGTCATAGGAACGTACATATTGATAATTACCTTAAATGTAAATGGATTAAATGCTCCAAACAAAAGACATACACTGGCTAAATGGATACGAAAACAAGACCTGTACATATGCTGTCTACAAGGGACCCACTTCAGACCTAGGGACTCATACAGACTGAAAGAGAGGGGATGGAAAAATATATTCCATGCTAATAGAAATCAAAAGAAAGCTGGAGTAGCAATTCTTATATAGACAAAATAGACTTTAAAATAAGGACTATTGCAAGAGACAAGGAAGGACACTACATGATGATCACAGGATCAATCCAAGAAGAAGATATAACAATTGTAAATATATGTGCACCCAACATAGGAGCACCT
>NC_041214.2:37995625-37999660 GCF_002837175.3 Physeter macrocephalus
TGGAAATAGAATGGAGAAAATACAAGAAACCTTTACAAGGACCTAGAAGAAATAAAGAGTAAAAAAAACAATGATGAACAACACAATAAATGAAATTTAAAATGCTCTAGAAGGAATCAATAACAGATAACTGAGGAAGAAGAATGAATAAGTGACCTGGAAGATAAAATAGTGGAAATAACTAACATAGAGCAGAATAAAGAAAAAAGAATGAAAAGAATTGAGGACAGTCTCAGAGACCTCTGGGACAATATTAAGCCCACCAACATTCAAATTCTAGGGGTCCCAGAAGAAGAAGAGAAAAAGGAAGGGATTGAGAAAATATTTGAAGAGATTATAGTTGAAAAGTTCCCTAACATGGGAAAGTACATAGTCAGTCATGTCCAGGAAGCACAGAGAGTCCCATACAGGATAAATCCAAGAAGAAACACACCAAGACACATCAAAACCTAAATACAAAGAGAAAATATTAAAAGCTGCAAGGGAAAAACAACAAATAACATACAAGAGAATACCCATGAGGTTAACAGCTGATCTTTCAACAGAAACTCTGCAAGCCAGAAGGGAGTGGCAAGACATATTAAAAGTGATGAAAGGGAAAAACCTACAACCAAGATTACCTTACTCAACAAGGGTCTCATTCAGATTCAATGGAGAAATTCAAACCTTAACAGTAAAGCAAAAGTTAGGAGAATTCAGCATGACCAAACAAATGCTAAAGGAACTTCGTCAGGCAGGAAACACAAGAGAAGAAAAGGACCTATAAAAACAAACCTAAAACAATTAAGAAAATAGTCATAGGAACGTACATATTGATAATTACCTTAAATGTAAATGGATTAAATGCTCCAAACAAAAGACATACACTGGCTAAATGGATACGAAAACAAGACCTGTACATATGCTGTCTACAAGGGACCCACTTCAGACCTAGGGACTCATACAGACTGAAAGAGAGGGGATGGAAAAATATATTCCATGCTAATAGAAATCAAAAGAAAGCTGGAGTAGCAATTCTTATATAGACAAAATAGACTTTAAAATAAGGACTATTGCAAGAGACAAGGAAGGACACTACATGATGATCACAGGATCAATCCAAGAAGAAGATATAACAATTGTAAATATATGTGCACCCAACATAGGAGCACCTCGATACATAAGGCAAATGCTAACAGCCATGAAAGGGGAAATCAACAGTAACAGAATAATTGTAGGGGACTTTAACACCCCACATTCACCAATGGACAGATCATCCAAAATGAAAATAAATAAGTAAACACAAGCTTTAAATGACATATTAAAAAAGATTGATTAAATTGATATTTATACAACATTCCATCCAAAAACAACATAATACACTTTCTTCTCAAATGCTCATGGAACATTCTCCAGAATAGATCATATCTTGGATCACAAATCAAGCCCTGGAAAATTTAAGAAAATTGAAATCATATCAGGTATCTTTTCCGACAACAATGCTATTAGACTACATATCAATTACATGAAAAAAACTGAAAAAAATACAAATACATAGAGGCTAAACAATACACTACTATATAACCAAGAGATCACTGAAGAAATCAAAGAGGAAATCAAACAATACCTAGAAAAAGATGACAATGAACACACGATGGCTCAAACCTAAAGGACGCAGCAAAAGCAATTCTAAGAGGGAAGGTTATAGCAATATAATCCTACTTCAGGAAACAAGAAACATCTCAAATAAAAAACTTAATCTTACACCTAAAGCAATTAGAGGAAGAAGAACCAAAAAATCCCCAAAGTTAGCAGAAGGAAAGAAATCAAAAAGTTCAGATCAGAAATAAACGAAAAAGAAATGAAGGAAACAACAGACCAATCACAAGTAATGAAATTGAAACTGTGATTAAAAATCTCCCAACAAACAAAAGCCCAGGAACAGATGGTTTCACAGAGGAATTCTATCAAATATTGACAGAACAGCTAATACCTGTCCTTCTCAAAACATTACAAAAAACAGCAGAGGGAGGAGCACTCCCAAACTCATTCCATGACCAAGAGATCACTGAAGAAATCAAAGAGGAAATCAAACAATACCTAGAAAAAGATGACAATGAACACACGATGGCTCAAACCTAAAGGACGCAGCAAAAGCAATTCTAAGAGGGAAGGTTAAACGAAAAAGAAATGAAGGAAACAATAACAAAGATCAATAAAACTAAAATCTGGCTCTTTGAGAAGATAAACAAAATTGATAAACCATTACCCACACTCATCAAGAAAAAAGGGAGAAGACGCAAATAAATAGAATTAGAAATGAAAAAGGAGAAGTAACAACTGACACTTCACAAATAAAAGGATCATGAGAGAATCCTACAAGCAGCTATATGCCACTAAAATGGACAACCTGCAAGAAATGGACAAATTCATAGAAAAGCACAACCTTCCCACACTGAACCAGGAAGAAATAGAAAATATAAACAGACCAATCACAAGTAATGAAATTGAAACTGTGATTAAAAATCTCCCAACAAACAAAAGCCCAGGAACAGATGGTTTCACAGAGGAATTCTATCAAATATTGACAGAACAGCTAATACCTGTCCTTCTCAAAACATTACAAAAAACAGCAGAGGGAGGAGCACTCCCAAACTCATTCCATGAGGCCAACATCACCCTGATACCAAAACCAGACAAAAATGTCACAAAAAAAGAAAACTACAGCTCAATAACACTCATGAACATAGATGCAAAAATCCTCAACAAAATACTAGCAAACAGAATCCAACAGCACATTAAAAGGATCATACACCATGATCAAGTAGGATTTATTCCAGGAAAGCAAGGATTTTTCAATATACCCAAATCAATCAATGTGATATACCATATTTAAAAATTGAAGGATAAAAACCATATGATCATCTCAATAGATGCAGAAAAAGTTTTTGACAAAATTCAACACCTCTTTATGAAAAAAGCTCTTTGGAAAGTGGGCATACAGGGAACTTACCTCAAGATAATAAAAGCTATATATGATAAACCCAGAGCCAACATTGTTCTCAATGGTGAAATACTGGAACCATTGCTACTAAGATCAGGAACAAGACAAGGTTGCCCACTCTCACCACTATTATTCAATATGGTTTGGGAAGTTTTAGCCACAACAATCAGAGAAGAAAAAGAAATAAAAGGAATCCAAATCAGAAAAGAGGAAGTAAAATTGTCACCTTTGCAGATGACATGATACTATACATAGAGAATCCTAAAGATGCTACCAGAAAACTACTAGAGCTAATCAATGAATTTGGTAAAGTAGCAGGATACAAAATTTATGCACAGAAATATCTTGCATCCCTATACAGTAACAATGAAAAATCTGAACGAGAAATTAAGGAAACACTCCCATTTACCACTGAAACAAAAAGGATAAAATACCTAGGAATAAACCTACCTAAGGAGACAAAAGACCTGTAGGCAGAAAACTATAAGACACTGACGAAAGAAATTAAGGACAATACAAACCGAGGAAGAGATATATCATGTTTTTGGATTGGACAATCAACATTGAGAAAATGACTCTACTACCCAAAGCAATATACAGAGTCAATGCAATCCCTATCAAACTACCAATGGCATTTTTCACAGAAGTAGAACAAAAAATTTCACAATTTGTATGGAAACACAATAGACCCCAAATAACCAAAGCAACCTTGAGAAAGAAAAACGGAGCTGGAGGAAACAGGCTCCCAGACTACAGACTATACTACAAAGCTACAGTAATAAAAACAGTATGATACTGGCACAAAAACAGAAATATAGATCAATGGAAGAGGATAGAAAGCCCAGAGATAAACCCACGTGCATATGGTCACCTTATCTTTGATAAAGGAGGCAAGAATATACAATGGAGAAAAGACAGCCTCTTCAATAGGTGGTGCTGGGAAAACTGGACAGCTACATGGAAAAGCATGAAATTAGAACACTTCCTAACACCATACACAAAAATAAACTCAAAATGGATTAAAGACCTAAATGTAAGGCAAGACACTATCA
>NC_041214.2:37999786-38018036 GCF_002837175.3 Physeter macrocephalus
AAAAAACAAACAACCCAGTCCAAAAATGGGCAGAAAACCTAAATAGACATTTCTCCAAAGAAGATATATAGATTGCCAAGAAACACATGAAAGGATGATCAACATCACTAATCATTAGAGAAATTCAAATCAAAACTACAATGAGGTATCACCTCACACCGGTCAGAATGGCCATCATTAAAAAATTTACAAACAATAACTGCTGGAGAGGGTTTGGGGAAAATGGAACCGTCTTGCACTGTTGGTGGGAGTGTAAATTGATACAGCCACTATGGAGAACAGTATGGAGGTTCCTTCAAAAAGTACAAATAGAACTACCACATGACCCAGCAATCCCACTACTGGGCCTATACCCTGAGTAAACCATAATTCAAAAAGAGTCCTGTACCACAATGTTCATTGCAGCCCTATTTACTATGGCCAGGATATGGAAACAACCTAAGTGTCCATCAACAGATGAGTGGCTAAAGAAGATATGGCACATATATACAATGGAATATTACTCAGCTATAGAAAGAAACAAAATTGAATTATTTGTAGTGAGGTGAATGGACCTAGAGTCTGTCATACACAGTGAAGTAAGTCAGAAAGAGAAAAACAAATACCATATGGTAACACGAATATATGGAATCTAAAAAAAAAAGTTTCTGTTTTTTTTATAGGAGCAGGACAGGAATAAAGACACAGACATAGGGAATGGACTTGAGGACATGGGGAGGGGGAAGGGTAAGCTAGGAGGAAGTGAGAGTGTAGCATTGACATATATACACTACCAAATGTAAAATAGAGAGTTAGTGGGAAGCAGCCACATAGCACAGGGAGATCAACCCAGTGCTCTGTGACCACTTCGAGTGGTGGGTAGGGAGGGTGGGAGGGAGACGCAAGAGGGAGAGGATATGGGGATATATGTTTACATATGGATGATTCACTTTGTTATACAGCAGAAACAAACACAATATTGTAAAGCCCCTGTACTCCAATAAATATGTTTAAAAAAAAGAGTAAAGGGAGTTAAAAAAAAAGAGTAAAGGAGTTAAAAAAAAGAACCAATGGCTCAATGAATAAAACAAAGGGGAAATCAGAAAATATCTTAAGAAAAATGAAATTGAAAACACCACTTTCCACAATCGATGAGCCAGTGTAAAGCTGTTCTAAGAGGGAAGTTCAGAGCAGTACTGTCCTACCTCTAGAAACAAGAAAAATCTCAAATAAACAACATAACCTACCATCTAAAGTTATTAGTAAAAGAAGAATAAAGCCAAAATCAACAGAAGGATGGGAATAATAAATATCAGAGCAAAAATAAATAAAATAGAGATTAAAAAATGAAAAGATCAATGAAACCAACAGCTGGTTTTGAAAAGATAAACAAAATTCATAAGCCTTTGGCCAAGCTCATTAAGAAAAAAGGAGATAAATGAAATGGAGAAATGAAAAAGGTGAAATTACAACTGATAGGACAGAAATACAAACAATCATAAGAGAATACTATGAACAGGTATATGCCAACATATTGGACAAACTAGAAGAAATGGATAAATTCCTAGAAACATACAGTTCTCCAAGACTTAGGAAGAAATAGATCATATGGACAGACCAATTAGTAGTATTGAAATTGAATCAATATTTTAAAAAACTCCCAACAAACAAAAGTCCAGAACTGCATGACTTCACAGGGGAATTCTATCAAGCATATAAAGAAGAGTTAATACCTATCTTTTTCAAACTATTCCAAAAAGAATGAAGAGGTTGGAACCCTCCCAAATTCATTCTGTGAGGCCACCATTACCCTGATACCAAGACTAGATAAACACACTAAAAAAAAGAAAATTACAGGCCAACATTTCTGATGAATATAGATGCTAAAATCCTCAATAAAATATTAGCAAACCTAATTCAACATTATATAAAAAGGATCATACACCATGATCAAGTGGGATTTATTCCAGGTATGCAAAGATGATTCAATATCCACAAATAAATCAATGTGATTCACCACATTAACAAAATGAATGATAAAAATCACATGATCATCTCAATAGATGCAGGAAAAGCATTTGACAAAATTCAACACCTATTCATGATAAAAAAAAAAACCTCCTAGCAAAGGTGGTATAGAGGTAACATATTCAGCATAATGAAGGCCATTTGTGACAAACCCACAACTAACATCACACTCAATGGTGAAAAACTAAAAACTTTTCCTCTAAAATCAGGAATAAGACAAGGAAACCCACTCTCATCATTTATATTTAACATAGTATTGGAAGCCCTAGCCACAGTAATAAGACAAGAAAAAAAAATAAAAAACATCCAAATTGGAAGGAAAGAAGTAAAGGTGTCACCATTTGCAGATGATATGATAATTTATATAGAAAACCCTAGTCTCGACTGAAAAACATTAGAAATAATAAATGGATTCAGTAAAGTTGCAGGATACATATTGACATACAGAAATCTGTTGATTTTTTATACACTAATAATAAACTATCAGAAAGAGAAAACAAGAAAACAATCCCATTTACAATTGTATCCAAAAGAATAAAATATTGATACCTATGAATAAACTTAACCAAGGAGGTAAAAAACCTATATTCTCAAAACTACAAGAAATTGAAAAAGGAAATTGAAGACAATATGAATAAATGAAAGATATCCCATGTTCATGGATTGGTAGAGTTAATATTGTTAAAACGTATATACAACCTAAAGTAATCTACAGATTTAATGCAATCTCTATCAAAAATCCATGACATTTTTCACAGAACTAGAACAAAGAATTCTAAAATTTGTATGGTACCACAAAAAACCCATTCTGAATAGCCAAGGAAATAGTGAGGAAAAGAACAAAGCTGGAGGCATCATGCTCCCTGACTTCAGACTATACTACAGAGCTACAGTAATCAAAACAGCATGGTACTGGCACAAAATAGACATGTAGATCAATGGAACAGAATAGAGAGCCACAAATAAACTCAAACACGTATGGTCAATGAATCTACAATAAATGAGGCAAAATTATGCAATGGGGGAAATGTCAGTCTCTTCGAAAAGTTGTGATATGAAAACTGGACAGCTACCTGTAAATGACTGAAAGAAGAACATTTTCTCACACCATATAAAAAAATAAACTCAAATGGATTAAAGACCTAAATGTAAGATGGAATATTGTAAAACTCCTAGAGCAAATCATAGGAATAACAGTCTTTGACATAAATATTAGCAATATGTTTTTGGATCTGTCTCCTCAGGAAAGGGAAACAAAAGCAAAGATAAACAAATGAGACTTAATTAAATTTAAAATCTTTTTCATAGTGAAGGAAACCATCAGCAAAGTGAAAAGGTAACCTACTGAACAGGAGAAGATATTTGCAAGTGATATGTCTGATAAGGGGTTAATATTCAAAATATATAAAGAGCTCATACAACTCAAAAAAACAAACAACCTGATTAAAAAGTGGGCAGAAGACCTGAATAGATATTTTTCTGAAGAAGACATTCAGATAGCCAAATGGCACATGAAAAGATGCTCAACATCACTAATCATCAGGGAAATGCAAGTCAAAACCACGATGAGATATCACCTTACATGTCAGAATGGCTAGTGTCAAAATGACAACACATAATCAATGTTGGCAATGATGTGGAGAAAAGAGAATCCTACTACACTATTGGTGGGACTGTAAATTGGTACATCCACTAGGGAAAATAGTATGGAAGTTCCTTAAAAAACTAAAATATTGGGTTGGCCAAAAAGTATGTTTAGTTTTAAGAAAAAATAAAAGACACATTTTTCATTTTCACCAAGACTTTATTGAACAACATGTTCATTAACCAAATGAACTTTTTGTCCAACCCAATAAAACTACCATATGATCCAGCTATTCTACTACTGGGTATATATCTAAAGAAAATGAAAACACTTCTAAAAGATATGTGCACCCCAATTTTCATAGTAGCTTTATTTATAATAGCCAAGATATGGAAGCAACTTAAGTGTCCATCTAAACATGAAAAAAATAATAAATTAAATTAAATTAAATTAGAATTTTTAAATGGGGAAAAAAAGGGAATTCCCTGGTTGTCCAGTAGTTAGGACTTGGCACTTTCAATGCAGGGGCTGGGGTTCCATCACTGGTTGGGGAACTAAGATCCCACAAGCTGCACAGTGTGGTCAAAAATAAAAACAAAAAAATTTTTAAATAAAAATGGGTAAGAAAGATGTGATACAAACACACACACACACACACACACCACTGGACTATTACTCAGCCATACAAAAGAATGAAATTTTACCATTTGTAACAACATGGATGGATGTGGAGGGTATTATGCTTAGGGAAGTAAGTCAGACAGAGAAAGAAATACTTCATGTTTTCACTTACATGTGGAATCTAAAAAATAAAACAAATGAATAAGAATACAACAAGACAGAAACAGGCTCACAGATACAGAGAACAAATTTGTGTTTACCAGTGGGGAGAAGGGTTGAGGGTGGGGCAAAAGAGGTGAGGGGGATTAAGAGGTACAAACTACTAGGTATAAGATACAAGTATGTAATGTACAGCACAGGGAACATAGACAACATTTCACAATACTTTTAAATGGAGTATAATCTATAAAAACATCAAATGACTATGTTCTACACCTGAAACTAATGTAATGTTATAAATCAACTATATTTCAAGTTTTTAAAAAATCTGATAAAAAAAGCTAAACAATCTCTACGATCCTTTTTATCAATGTTTTAATCTGAATAATTTAGTCAACAAACTTTTACACAAAGCCTACCATGTGCCAGGTACTAAGCTAAGCACTGAACATATGGATGTAAATAAAAGAGAAACGGTTTCTGTATTCAGAGTTTATAAGTTTATTGTATAGGTACAAATCTAATACTTATTAATTAAGCCTCTTTTCTACATCAGGCATTGTGCCAGGCACTTACCCAACTCCCAAAGTAAACATTATTGTACTCATTTCATAGATGCAGAAATTGAGACTCAGAAAGTTTAAATAAACTGCTCAAGCTTATTTGGCTTGAAGCAGCAAGGTAAGCCTATTAATGCAGTTCTGTTGAGTTCTGACCACCACATTCTTTGTATTATAGCAAGTGGTGAAAGCACACATTCTTGCCTTGTTCCCAACCTCAGGAGGAAACAAATTAGTCCCTCTTCTTTAAGCATGATGTCAGCTGTATGTTTTTTTGTAGATACCTTTTATCAATCTGAGGAAGTTCCCTATTATTTCTAGTTTACTGAAAATTTATATCATCAAGGAATGTTGAATTCTGTCAAATGCTTCTTCATCATCTATTAAAAAGATCATGTTTTTTCTAGTGTGTTCTGTTATTATGGTGATTTACATTGATTCATTTCAAATGTTAAACCAAATTTGCATTCCTAGGATAAACTCCATTGGCCATGATGTATCTTCCTTTTTACATATTGTTGGATTCCTTTTGCTAATGTGTTTTATTGAGGTATAATTGACATACAACACTGTATTGGTTTCAGGTGTACAATATAATGATTTGATATTTGTATATGTTACAACATAATCACCACAATAATCTAGTTAACATCCATCACCATACATCAAAAGAAATGTTTTTCTTTTGATGAGGAGTTTTTAGATTTATAGCTTATCAACTTTCAAATATGCCATACAGTATTATTAACTATAGTCACCATACATTACAACCCCGTGATTTATTTATTTTATAACTGGAAGTTGATACCTTTTGACCCGCTTCATGCATTTTGCCCATTTGCTATTATTTTGTTAATGATTGTTGTATCTATAATTATGAGGGATATTGATCTATATTTTTCTATTCTTGTAATGTCTTTGAATGTTTGAAATCAAGGTAATGCTCGCCATCTTGTGCAATAAGTTGGGCAATGATCCCTTCTATTTACTGAAAAGTTTGTATTTTCTTCTTCATTAAACTTTTATAGACTTCACCATTGAAATCACTGGGACCAGAGTTTTTTCAGTGGGATAGTTTTCTATAATAAATTTAATTTCTTTAATAAATATAATAGGATGATTCATATTTTCTGGGCTTTTTTGTAAGTCTATGTTAGTAAGTTGTATTTTCCAAAAATTTTGTCAGTTTTGTCTAAGTTTTTTGAATGTGCTGTTTTCTTATTATCCTTTTATTTTTTAAAGATCTGTAGTTGATAACCTCACCTTCATTCCTGACATTGGTGATTTGCAGTCTCTTCCTTTTTTAATTCATCAGTCTAGCTAAATTTTGTCAATTTTGTTGATCTCTTCAAAGAACCAACTCTTAGCTTTGTTAAATTTTCCCTCTTGTCTGATCTCTTTCAGTGACTTATTTTCTTTTCTTTATAATGTCCTTCTTTCTACTTACTTTATATTTTCTTTTCTTTTCCCAGATTCTTAATGGAAGATCTTAGTCCTTGATTTTAAATCTTTCTCCTTTTCTAATATAAGCATATAAATCTATAGATTCCCTCTGACTGCTTTCTCTGCACCCAATAAGCTTTGATACATTGTACTTATTGTCTCTCAGTTCAAAATATTTTTTAATTTCCATTGTGATTTTGTGTTTGGTACATGAATCATTTAGAAATGTGCTATTTCAGGGAATTCCCTGGTGGTCCAGTGGTTAGGACTCAGTGCTTTCACTGCGATGGCCCAAGTTCAATCCCTGTTTGGGGAACTAAGATCCTGCAAGCTGTGTGGCATGGCAAAAAAAAGGAAATGTGCTTTTTCATTTCCATGTATTCGTGGTTTTCCTATATAGCTTATTGATTCCTAATTTAATTCTATTGTGGTCAGAGAATATACTCTGTATGATTTAAATCCTACTAAATTTACTGAGACTTGTTTTATGGCCCAGCATGTGATCTATCTTGGTGAATATACTGTGTGTACTAGTAAAGAATGTATACTCTACATTTGTTGTGTATATTGTTCTATAAATGTCAATTACATCAATGTGGCCAACAGCGTTATTCAGGTATTCTGTGGCTTTGCTGAATTTTTTTGTCTAGTTGTTCTATGAATTGCTGGAAGAGGAGTACTATGTGTACAATACTATAATTGTGGAATTATCTATTTCTTCCTTTTATTCTATCAATTTTTGCTACATGTAGTTTGAGTTTCTGTTATTAAAGGCATACATATTTATAATGCTTATGTCTTTCTGATGAACTGTGCCACTTATCCTTATGACATATCCCTGTTTTTTTCTGGTAATATTCTTGTCTTGAAGTCTATTCTATATAATACTTAAAATAATAATTTCATTCTTCTTATGCTTACAGTTTGCATGGTATCTTTTTTGTTTTCATTCACTTTTAATCTTTCTGTGTCTTTATATTCAAATTGTGTCTCCTAGGCAGATTGAAGTAATGTCTTGGTTTTTTATCCACTCTGTTAATTATCTGCCTTTTAATTGTAGTGATTATACCATTAACATTTAATATAATTCTTAATATGTTTGGATTTAGTCTACCATTATATTATTAGTTTTTCTTGGTCCTATTTTTTTTACACTATTTCCCTCCCACTTTCTTGCTTTCTCATTAATTATATGAATTTAGTACTTCATTTTAATTTATCTATTGGCTTTTGGCTGTATTTCTTTTTCTAGGTAGTTTGTCAAGAAATTACTAAGTACAGACCTAACCTGGGCTCTGAAATTCTCCCCATATTATCTGGATCACAGGGTCTACTTTTTCTGGTTCCTGGCCAGAAAGACAAGGTTTCTATCAAATATACAGCCACCAGTGTTATTGTAACCATTTTACCTTTCCATGAAGGGAGACCTTCCCTTAAACAAAGCCTTCATAAAGAAACCCCCCCAAAAAAGTAAATACAAAAACAACAACAACAAACATGACACTATGTGGTCATGTCTTCAAGTTTTAACTCCCTCTAAAACCTGCATCCTTTTGTTTAACTTTCAGATCTCAAAGAGCTGTTATTTTGAATTTTGTCCAGATTGTTTCATTGTAATTAATGAGAGGAATGGGTTATAGGAAGTTTCCAGAGCAGAATCAGAATGCTTTCTTTAGTTTTTGATTCATTCAATTAACTGGAATACATAATTGAGAAATTTTCTTAAGAAGGAAAGAGTAATTATTAGTTTTCTGAGTTCTTGCATATCTCAGATGCTTCTGACTTTTGGACACTCATAACATTTAACAAAGTATAGAATTTGGGGGTAATTTTTTCTCTCTTAAAATATTGTTGCTCTTACTGCACTGTTTTCTGGTATTAAATATTTTGAGGGTGGGGAGATAATCTGAGGCCCGCTTAATGTTTTCATTTTTACATGTAACTTTCCTTTCCAACCTGAATTTTTTTATCTCTCTTTTAATATTAAAAATTTTGCAAGGGGCTTCCCTCATGGCTCAATGGTTAAGAATCAGCCTGTCAATGCAGGGGACATGGGTTCGAGCCCTGGTCCAGGAAGATCTCACATACTGTGAAGCAACGAAGCCCATGCTCCACAACTACTGAGCCCACAGGCCACAACTACTGAAGCCCTTGCACATAAATCCCATGCTCTGCAACAAGAGAAGCCACCACAATGAGAAGCCTGCACATGGCAAAGAAGAGTAGCCCATGCTCAACACAACTAGAGAAAGCCTGCACGCAGCAACAAGGACCCAAAGCAGAAAGAAAGAAAGAAAGAAAGAAAGAAAGAAAGAAAGAAAGAAAGAAAGACTGAGACTGTTCAGAAGTCAGACAGTACCTTAAAAAAAACCTCTTTTTTTGCCAGGACAGTCCCAAGTGTTGTCTATTTTGTTAATTTTGCCAAAGACAAAACAGAGCCTTTTCAAATTTTAAATTCAAAGTTTATTTAGCTCTGGGTGGTTTTTCCTCACTGTCAGTCAATGCCATGTCCTTATTTTTCTTATTTAATGTATTGAAACAAAATCTCTACTGTCTCTTTCCTATATTCATCAACTTCCTGATTGTTTTCTTCTCTTCATTTTTCCCCTGTGTATTCTGGAATTGTTCCACATTTGTTCTCTGTATCTTGACAGAGTGTTCTGCCTTTGACTATCACTGCTGTAAAAGTATTCTATCATGTTTTGGGTTTTCTTATTTTATTTCCTTATATGAGCCAGCACACTTTGCATCTCTGCCTTCACTTTAACTTGTTTCCTCATATATTCATTTTTGTGTTGTAGAGGTTTTATCTTTTTCATCTTTTAGGAAGAAAACCAACAACTATCTTTTAAGAAGTTGTTCTGTTTTTTCGTAAAAAAAAAAAATATTTTCAAATATTTCCACTTTTCAGAGTCTTCAGGAAAGCATTTCCTTTCCCCTATGTTGCATTATTTTTCTAGAGTACCCATGGAGGTTTCCCGTTTACATACTTTGAAAGGAGAGAATTCTGCCTGGAATTAGACAGTGTGGAATGTCCTTAGCTCCTTTTACTGTTCTCTCAGATGCTGGCAGTCTCCTCATCTCAGACCTAGATGTGAATGTCAGGTAAGCCTGGACAGCCACTAATTTAATTAGTGAAGTCTAACTGTGTTCATTTAGGGAGCCTGAGAGTGGGTGCTCTCCTGATCTGAGAGTGGGAGATCTCTAAGTCAGATGTTCACTGCTTTTGTTCCAGTGAACGATGTTACATGGAGATTAAATGCTCAGTGAGCACTGCTCCTAGAACTCTTCCTATCTCTGCAACTGTTTGGTGGGTTTCTTCAATGACAAAGAACACATGGACACACGGGACACAATGAACCTCTGCTCTTCTTCTACTCCTGACATGTTTTTTGTTAGGAGTATTAATTTCTGAGTTAATATAGAAAAACAGGTGTTAATGGGGCTAGGGGAGGGCAGGAGGCTGGGTTTTGGAGTGAGGTTCAGTTTTTCAGTCAGTGGACCCCTGTATCCCCTATTTAGGAATGCATCACTCAAAGCCTTCCTTAGTTCTTTGAGGAGCTCTGAACTCTCTATTACAAAAGGTGGACAAGGAGGTGAATGAGCTCAGACTGTGCTCCTTGATCATCCTAAAACTATGTGTTCAGGAGAAATTCCACTCCAAGTCTGACATCTTTTATCTTCATTTTCCAGTGTGCTTGCCGGTTTCTTTCTTTTTCTGTTTTTTTTTTTTAAGTCTATTTTAATAAGAAGTTGGAAGGAGAAATATCAGGTCTGGCTGGCTGGTCTGTCACCATAGTACCCAGGGTCCTCTGTAATTATCTTCTGAATACACTGCTTATTTGGTATACTTATGTTGATGACTATTTAAGTCATTGGTAAAAAATAAAGCTGTCAGTGTGACAACTTTTCTAAGTCAAAGAATATTCCACCATGAGGTTGGATAAAAGCTCTGATTCTCTGCGAGAGCTGATACTTAGAACAGAAATGTTTTATGCGGGCCCTTTGGTGACTATGAGGAGTTCCTGTCTCTAAGATTCCTACTTTTTTTTTTTTTTTCTGTTGAAGTAGAGTCGATTTACAATGTTGTGTTAGTTTCAGGTGTACAGCAAAGTGATTCAGTTATATATCTATCTATCTATTCTTTTTCAGATTCTTTTCCACTATAGATTATTACAAGATATTGAAAATAGTTCCCTGTGTTATATAGTAGGCCCTTGTTGTCTACCTATTTTATATATAGTAGTGTGTATCTGTTAATCCCAAACTCCTAATTTATGTCTCCCCACACACTATCTCCTTTTGCTAACTATAAGGTATTTTTTCTACTCAGTGAGTCTATTTCTATTTTGTAAATAAGTTCACTTGTATCATTTTTTTAGATTCCATAGGATTTCTATTTTCTTCTTCCTGTATACCTCTATTGACTCTCCCTGGAAAGAGAGAGAAAAGCTTATCAGTTCCTTTGATTTGGATCGTATTTAAGACAGAATAATGAAAAATTACACTGTAAAGGCAGGGAGTTGAGTTCACCTTTTAACACACTATTTTTCATCTACTCTTTCTCATTTCCTCACCAACACTCCTTCGGTTGATACATTTATCTTGAGCTCCTGTTTAGACCATTACACAGACAGACCAACTCATTTTACTATCTCTATTCTTTCTCCTCCAATATTTTATTTTAAAAATATTCAAAAATACAATAAAGTTGGAAGAATTTTACAGTATACCCTCTACCTGGATTCTATCATTAACATTTTACTCTACTTGTTTTAATACAGAATTAGCCATCCTTTTAGCCATTCATCTTTTTTTTATGCAATTCAAAGTTGCAGACATCAGTACACTTCCCCTAAATACTTCAACCAATGTACCATTAAGTAAAGTTTAATATTTGCTTATGCTTCTCTTCTTTTGACATAAAATTTTCATACAATTAAATACACAAATGTAGTGTGCCTTTGCTGAGTTTTGATAAGTGCATACACCTCTGTAATCCAAACACCCATCACTATTCCCACTCTTGGCAATCACCACCCTCCAGTTTCTCCCCTACAATTCCCAGGGTGACAGCTTTGCAGCAAAGAGCAGCTAGTCCTAACTAGAGCAGAAGGGCCCGGGGCTCCAGGAGAGATGTAAATAGGTAAAAACAGATAAAATAACTGTTTTTGAGGAGTTTGAGAGGGAGTTACACTTCTCACAGCATTTGGCAATGAAATAGTGATGCACATAGAAATTATTTTCAGACAAAACAAAAAATAAAAAGGTGACTATTACTCCCAAAGTTGCATGAAATGTACAAGACATGGCTCTGCTGGGAATAATATTTAAATAATCATATGAATAGAAACATTGAACATTGATCTCACTTAAATAGATATAATTATTTGGAAGATGTGGAGAAGGGAAACAGATGTGATTAAGAAAACCTGTAGTAGAAATTCAATAAAGAATATCTAAAACTCATAAATCAAGGAAGACTTGTGTAAGAATATTAAACAAAAGAACAAAGTATTGAATATGATTGTCTTTGGAGAGCTTGAATTGAGGAGGTAAGGGGAAAGAAAATTCTATCCTCTATAGTTACCTTAGTAGAACACACTGATTTCTTAATCTATGTACCAATAAAATCTTATTAAAAATTTAAGTTAAATTTTAAGCAAAGGAATAAATAAATACTGTGTGGCAGATTTCCAATTCCATTAATATTATGTGCTATATACATATGGGAGGGAACCTCTCACTTAAAAACAACTAGAAATATTGGTGAAATACTCTAACATTTTAATTCTATACCTGAGTTTAAAGAAAGTGAGAGGAAATCCCTCCCCTCAGGAAAGCCAAAAAGAAACTGAAAGCATCATGGCATAATTTGCCAATTACAGAAACCAAGGGACTTAAATTTAATGACCCCTCAGGGACAGGACAAAGCATTGCATCTATATAAGGGGTTGGAATGAGACCCCTACATAAAACCAAGACTCTCAAAGAGATACTCTCTTGGTGTTAGAGGGTATCAGAAAAGAGGGAGATGACAAGGAACTTATCCTCCTTGCCCTGGGCCCTGAGTGGAAGAACTGTGTCACCTGATAATTTATAGGCAAAAACCCACTCTCACACAGGACAGGGGTTCAAACGTACTATGCATGATCTTGGATCTCCAAGTTAAGAAATTATCATAAAAAGTGTTGGATTGACAACAACCCTGGGATTCCTGGCAAAAGCCAACACAAATCCTCTTTGGAGAGATATATCCTTAACCCAGGGCTCACAGGATTCTGATGGATAAATTTCTGCCTTAACATAGCTCAAACACAAAATTAGAAAATAAAGTATAAAGTGACAAGACAGAAACAAATATCAATCTACTGTGAACAAGACCCTTCAGAAGCAACAGATACCAAAATTAGAGTCTCAAAACTTCAGTTAATGGAATTATAAGCAAAATACTAAGTATACTTGAAATTATTAGTTAAAAGAATGACAGAAAAAGAATATATATATGTAAAACAATCACTTTGCTATACACCAGAAACTAACACATTGTAAATTAATTATACTTCAATTAAAAAATTTAAAAATTTAAAAAATTAGAAAAAAGAAAGACTGACAAACATGAGATAGAAACAAGATAGCATCACAAATGATAAAGCAAATTTGAAAAATACATGTATAGTACATCTATATCTAAATGTCAGTGAAATTTAAAACTCTGTGAAGGAGTTATTTTCAATACTAATTTAGATAACCACTCCCATCTGGATTGAAAGAGTTGTTTCCTGGAATTTAACAGTTATTTAAACTGTTTGAAGAAGAGATAGGAAAAAATGAATTAAATCCGTGAAGGATGTTGACAAAGTTTCCAGAGAAATTCTCTGTTTACACTCTCCCAAACAAACCAAAAAAACCACAAAACAACAAAAGGTTCAGATATCTTAGTCAATTTTTCAATAGAAGTAAAGTACAAAGAGTTTGATACTATTTAAATTGCTTCTGCCCCAGAGAAAGAAAATAGGCTTCCAAATTGCTTTTTAAAATTTTTTATTTTTTATATATTTTTAATACAGTAGGCCCTTGTTGGTTATCTATTTTAAATATAGCAGTGTGTATATGTCAATCCCAAACTCCCAATCTATCCCTCCTTCTCACCCTTCCCCCATCATAACCATAAGTTTGTTCTCTAAATCTGTGAGTCTGTTTCTGTTTTGTAAATGAGTTCATTTGTGTCATATTTTAGATTCCACATATAAGTGATATCACATGATATTTGTTTTTCTATGTTGACTTCACTTAGTATGATAATCTCTAGGTACATCCATGTTGCTGCAAATGGCATTATTTCATTCTTCTTTATGGCTGAGTAAGAGTCCATTGCATATATGTATACCACATCCTCTTTACCCACTCATCTGTTGATGAACATTTAGGTTGTTTCCATATCTTGTAAATAAGTGGCTATTGTAAGTAGTGCTGCTATGAACATAGGGGTGCATTTATCTTTTTGAATTTTTGAAACTTAGATAAATGGAATGATACTGCATGCATGTTTTTGTGTCTTTCTCTTTCTCTCAAAAATATTGTTTTAAGACTCAGCCATGTTCCTGAACCTTAATTCAGCTTAATTCGTTAATTTGCTTTGTTGTACACCCTGTTTTAATGTACCACAGCATATTCACCCATTCTACTATTAACAGACATGTGGATTGTTCATGAATTTGGGGTTTTAAATTATGCTGCTCTGAACATTGGTCCTGAATGTGTATGTATCCCAGTGATCACACACTTGAACTTCCAGAGAATATACTTAGGAGTATGATTGCTGGTTCAGCATATTTTTGTTTCAATGTTACTAGAAAATGCCAAAATGCTTTCCTGTTTTCACTGCCAGCAGCCACATCTGAGAGTCCCCATCGCCATGTCTCTGTATCATGGAGAATGGGCTTGGTAATGCTGCAGTAACACCCAAATCTCAGTGGCATAAAACAACAAACGTATTTTTCTCAAGCATGTTTCATGTCCATCACAGGAAGCTGTTGCATGATCACGGCAGGAATCTGGCTGATGGCGCAGGCTCTAACTGTAACATCACTATATCATATAACT
Source organism: Physeter macrocephalus (assembly GCF_002837175.3). NCBI lineage: Eukaryota > Metazoa > Chordata > Mammalia > Artiodactyla > Physeteridae > Physeter > Physeter macrocephalus. Next base: position 38,014,268 of record NC_041214.2, read on the forward strand.
TTTTACTTTTCTAGATATATATTGATGTTATCTACAAATAGAGATTATCTTATTTCTTCCTTTCCAATTATTCTGCTTCTAAATTCTTTCTCTAATCTAACAGCATTGGTCTTTTATATATCTTGAGACAATATTATTACATGCATAAAAATATAGAACTTTTTCATCACTAAGAAGCGACCCAAGGTCAGCCACCTGCCCCAGACAGGCAGCTGCTGGTGGACACATGAGCAAACTTGGCAACAAATTTTGTCAAATAATAATCACCTCGAACTTAAGGGATCTGTTAAAACAACAGCCATTTATGTAACTCATTGATGTGTGTTGGGTTCATTTGGGTGGGTTCTTTTGTCCTCAGCTGACCTTGTTTCTTTTAGCTGCTAAAGATAAGAGATGGGATTTTTTTTAAAGAAAGGTTTAGTTTGCATGCAGAATTTAGAGAGAATTTAGAGGGGCAAAAGTTGTTTCTCTCATCTCAATTTCCTCAACCAGAAAAGACTGAGGCTCAGAAAAATGGAATCACTTGTGTAAGGTCACCAGGGAGGCTGGGGAGAGAGCCTGGTGCTGAATTCAAGTGCTTCAGGCTTGGAATTCCCATAACACCATAATCCCAGAAGGGAACCCCAAGATGTATTAAAAAATATATCTTTGGGATTGTTCAAAAATTAAAGGAATAATTCATCATGAGATCACAAGATGGCAAAAACCAAACAAAGGAGAAACATTGGGAAAGTGCTCAGTCAGCATGACCTCCACTCCAGAGTGCTTGGTAAAAATCCTTGGACTCCACTATACACTTTGATAGATGGCTGGGAACTGAGGTCTGAGCCTAAAATCCTAAACCCACCAATTTTCTAGGATCAGCAAAGTCCCTTATATGATTAAAAGTACAAAGCAGTAAGGGGAAATTGACAGTAACACAATAATGATGGGAGAATTTAACACCTCACTACACCAATGGACAGATCATCTAGCCAGAAAATTAATAAGGAAACACAAGCTTTAAATGACACAATAGACCAGAGAGATTTAATTGATATTTATAGGACATTCCATCCAAAATCAGCAGATTACACTTTTTTCTCAAGTGCACATGGAACATTCTCCAGGATAGATCACATCTTGGGTCACAAATCAAGCCTCAGTAAATTTAAGAAAACTGAAATTGTATCAAGCATCTTTTCCAACCACAATGCTAAAAGACTAGATATCAATTACAGGGAAAAAACTGTAAAAAACACAAACATATGGAGGCTAAATGATACACTACTAAATAACCAGATATCACTGAGTAAATCAAAAAATACCTAGAGACAAATGACAATGAAAACACAATGATCCAAAACCTATGGGATGCAGCAAAAGCAGTTCTAAGAGGGAAGTTTATAGCAATAAAATCCTAGCTCAAGAAACAGGAAAAATTTCAAATAAACAATCTAACCCTATACCTAAAGCAACTAGAGAAAAAGAACAAAGAAAACACAAAGTCAATAGAAGGAAAGAAATCATGAAGATCAGAGCAGAAATAAATAAAATACAAACAAAGAAAACAATAGCAAAGAATAATAAAACTAAAAGCTGGTTCTTTGAGAAAATCAACAACCTTTAGCCAGGCTCATCAATAAAAAGATGGAGAGAAATCAAATCAATAAAATTAGAAATGAAAAAGAAGTAGTTACAACAGACACCACAGAAATACAAAACATCATAAGAGAATACTACAAGCAACTCTATGACAAAAAAATGGACAACCTGGAAGAAATGGACAAATTCTTAGAAAGGCACAACCTTCCAAGACTGAAACAGGAAGAAATAGAAAATATGAACAGACCAATCACAAGTAATGAAATTGAAACTGTGATTAAAAATCTTCCAACAAAACTAAAGTCCTGGTCCAGATGGCTTCACAGGTAAATTCTACCAAACATTTAGAGAAGAGCTAACACCCATCCTTCTCAAACTCTTCCAAAAATTTGCAGAGGAAGGTACACTCCCAAACTCATTCTACATGGCCAAAATCACCCTGATACCAAAACCAAAGATACTACAAAAAAAGAAAACTACAGGCCAATATCACTGATGAACATAAATGTAAAAATCCTCAACAAAATACTAGCAAACAGAATCCAACAACACATTAAAAGGATCATATACCATGATCAAGTGGGGTTTATCCCAGGAGTGCAAGGATTCTTCAATGTATGTAAATCAGTCAATGTGATACACCATATTAACAAATTGAAGAATAAAATCCATATGATCATCTCAATAGATGCAGAAAATGCTTTTGAGAAGATTCAACACCCATTTATGATTAAAAAAAAACCTCTCCAGAAAGTGGGCATAGAGGGAAACTACCTCAACATAATAAAGGCCATCTATGACAAACCCACTGGAAGTTCTAGCCACAGCAATCAGAGAAGAAAAAGAAATAAAAGGAATCCAAATAGGAAAAGAAGAAGTAAAATTGTCACTGTTTGCAGACGACATGATACTATACATAGAGAATCTTAAAGATGCCACCAGAAAACCACTAGAGCTAATCAATGAATTTGGTAAAGTTCAGGATAAATTTGGCAGGATACAAAATTTATGCACAGAAATCTCTTGCATTCTTATACACTAACAACCAAAGATCAGAAAGAAAAATTAAGGAAACAATCCCATTCACCATTACAACAAAAAGAATAAAATACCTAGGAATACACCTACCTAAGGAGAAAAAAGACCTGTACTCAGAAAACTATAAGACACTGATGAAAGAAATCAAAGATGACACAAACAGATGGAGAGATATACCATGTTCTTTGATTGGAAGAATCAATATTGTGAAAATGACTATACTACCCAAAGCAATCTACAGCTTCAATACAATTGCTATCAAATTACCAATGGCAATTTTTACAGAACCAGAACAAAAAAATCTTAAACTTTGTACGGAGACCTAAAAGACCCCAAATAGCCAAAGCAATCTTGAGGAAAAAAAAACAGAGCTGGAGGAATCAGTCTCCCTGACTTCAGACTATACTACAAAACTACAGTAATCAAGACTATATAAGTGGCACCGCTTCCATCATGAGGGCTTTGTGGCACAATAAATGTTACCAAATTAAAAAAACATAAGACAGTGTGTTGCCAGCCAAAAACCAAAATATAGATCAATGGAACAGGATAGAAAGCTCAGAGATAAACCCACACACATATGGTCACCTTATCTTTGATAAAAGAGGCAAGAATACACAATGGAGAAAAGACAGCATCTTCAATAAGTGGTGCTGGGAAAACTGGACAGCTACATGTAAAAGAATGAGATTAGAGCACTCCATAACACCATACACAAAAATAAACTCAAAATGGATTAAAGACCTAAATTTAAGGCGAGACACTATAACACTCTTGAGGAAAACATAGACAGAGCGCTCTATGACATAAATCACAGCAAGATCCTTTTTGACCCACCTCCTAGAGTAATGGAAATGAAAACAAAAATAAACAAATGGAACCTAATGAAACTTGGAAGCTTTTGCACAGGAAAGGAAACCATAAACAAGATGAAAAGACAACCCTGAGAAAGGGAGAAAATATTTGCAAACAAATCAATGGACAAATGATTAATCTCCAAAATATATAAACAGCTCATGCCACTCAATATGAAAAAAAAAAAACCAACCCAATCCAAAAATGCACAGACCTAAATAGACATTTCTCCAAAGAAGACATAGAGATGGCCAACAGGCACATGAAAAGCTGCTCAACATCACTAATTATT
>NC_041214.2:38018978-38031647 GCF_002837175.3 Physeter macrocephalus
GGCATATACCCTGAGAAAACCATAATTCAAAAAGAGACATGCACCCCAATGTTCACTGCAGCACTATTTACAATAGCCAGGACATGGAAGCAACTTAAATGTCCATCAACAGATGTATGGATAAAGAAGATGTGGTACATATATACAATGAAATATTACTCTGCCATATAAAAGAATGAAATTGGGTCATTTGTAGAGATGTGGATGGACCTAGAGACCGTCATACAGAGTGAAGTAAGTCAGAAAGAGAAAAACTAATATCGTATATTAATGTATATATGTGGAATCTAGAAAAATGATACGGATGAACCAGTTTGCAAGGCAGAAATAGAGACACAGATGTAGAGAACAAATGTATGGACACCAAGGGGGGAAAGTGGGCCATGGGCGGTGGGGGGGTGGGATGAACTGGAAGGTTGAGATTGACATGTATACTCATATGTATAAAATAGATAACTAATAAGAACCTGCTGTAAAGCACAGGGAACTCCACTTCACTGTACAGTAGAAACTAACACAACATTGTAAAACAACTATACCCCAATTTTTAAAAAAGTACAAAGCAGTCAATTCACACAATGATTAAACCCTTAAACAGCAGAGTGAACCAAGCAGATGCCAAATCACTTCCAAACACATTTTAATTCTAGTTTTAGGCCACCAACTGATTCACTGCATGAGATTTGATGTCACTTGACTTTTCTGTCTTAATACCTTCATCAGAAAAATGAATAACCCCGAAGCAATGCGTGATGATAATTAATGAACTGACAGATCTAAGTGAGAAATTTAAAACACGTGAAACTTCTTCCACTTGGCTGATGGGGTATTGTTGCCCTGGTGTCTGAAATAAACATCTAAAAAGCAGAGAGTTTTTCTAGAGCAAGAGATACGGAAGGGAAGAAAATGTCAAGTATTGTTGGGGGAGCATTTCTAACACTCTTTGAAGACAGGCAGAGAGTTAAAAAATCAGAACTGTTGGGCTCTACCCCACAGGCCTACAAGCCCTGTACTTGCCCAGCCTCGAGACCTAAGAAAGAGCCCAGAGTCAATAACAGAGACATCAATGGTTTCATGGATGGGGGAGCTTACATGTTTGATGCTCCAAGGTCCTGGAGTCACATGCCCACCTTGTGCTCTGAAGGCGGGCAGGACATGACTGCAGTCTTCACTCCCTGGGGGAGGGGGAGGTTGCCAGTTATAGGGGGAGTTGATGTCAGGTTGGCTCATCAGTTACCAGGGAAACTAGCAGAGGGGTATGCCTCTCACCACCCCTTTGATAAGCTATCATAGTGGAGATGTTCTGGTCTAAAGACTAGATCCACCACTAGCTGGGTCAGGGGCAAGTATGTAAGAAGGTCAGTCATGTGAGTAGGTGTAGGTGAAGCAGGCACTGGTCGAGCAGGGGATGTACAGAGAGCAAGAGAATAGCCATCTTGAGTGGCCTGATCATACAAAAACCAAAAGGAAATGTGTCAGCCCTGTACATGGCAGGCAATTCCAGGGTGAAAAGCCTTACGGTCTAAGGAGATGAATGGGCAGATAGTATAAAAATGATGGGAAAGGGGCAAAAAGTGTGTACAGGAGACCTATAGGATACAATGACTAATTCTTTCTTGGAGGGATAATCAGAGAAGTTTTCACAGAGGCAATGAGTGCTAAGCTAGATTCTGACACAGATAATGGACCTGGTACATAGTAGATGCCTATTAAATATTTTGCAAATAAATGAATTAAAGCCATTACCCACAGGAGTACCACCAAGGACAAGAGCATGGATGGATGGAATATGGAATTTCCAGGAAACTACAAGTGATTTATTTAGTATTATTGCTCAAGTGAAAATCTGGAGGGAAAGAACAACTTTTATCATTGGTGAGGCTGGAGATGGATGCAAAGCTCAGATCTCTGAGGGCTTTCATGGCATACTCAAGTTTTTGAGTGTGTCCTGTTGGATTTGGTCAGCTGTGGAAATCTGGAAACTGAATGCAAAAGGACATTTCAGGTGGAGGCACTGTGATAGGCATGGAGATGGACCACCCAGATCCCCTTTCAATGAAGGGCTCATTGTACCAGCTGCTGGTGAGAGGAAGGGGGCAGGGCACAACCTTTAAAAGAATGATAGCCATTGAGGATATGACATAAACTGGTTAGAACCAACTAGGTCCAAGATGGCAGATGAGTGACTTCTGCTAGACTTTGAGCCTCAGTATAGGCTCATGGTAACACATCAGCACACTACATGACACACCCAAAGGCACCATGACAGTTCCAAGGCTGACCATAAAAGGTCAAAAGTGGGTGGTGGCCCAATTCCTGGAAATCCCCACCCCTTCCCCAAAATAGCTGGAATACTCCTCCCACTCATTAGCCTATGAAATTACCCACCCCTATAAAAACTGACAACCCCATACCCTGACGCCCCTCACCTCCTGAGATGGCCCACACCCTGTCTGTGGGCTGTGTATCTCCCTGAATAAATCTTCTTTCACTTAACTATGGCTCACTCTTGGATTCTTTCCTGCAGAAAGCCAAGAACCCACACTTCACAGCTGTCCCAGGGACTCGCCTGAGACCAAGGACATGACTATCTTCTGGCACCCCACTCTCTTTCCTGCAACACTGGGAGTGCTGTTGGCAGACAGCTTTCAGCCGGGCCCCTGCAGGGTCTGCCACAGCTGCAGAGCTGCCTCACCCATGAGCATGCCCTTCCTGGGGCAGCCCACATCCAATGGCCAAGGGGGCAGGGGATACAGGCCCAACCATTCCACCTTGGGGTAACTGCTCTCTGTGGAGTTGGCCAGGCTGTCATGAGGATTGTCCTGCATCACAGCCCAACCTTCCTCTTTCTCTCCCAGACTTAGGGCCAGACCAGAATCCCCAGGGGTTGGGGGTGGGGGAGCACCTGAGGCAAGGAAGGAAATTCCATCCTTCTGTCTCAGCCCACCCTCCTTCCCTGTGGCTCTGACCTTTCAGGATTATCTGGTGGAAGCTAATGTTTGGGAACGAATGGAGTAAAGCAAAAGGAGCCCTAGTGTTGGGGTCAAAAGGAGTTCAAGACCGGTTTCTATTATAGGTCTGGGTCAAGCCACATCACCCCCCTGAGAATGGGAAGAACAAGAGGAAAAATTGGGAAGAATAAGACAAACATCTGAGATTTCGTGGTGGAAGTGGGCAAATTCATGAGATAATGTGGGAAAGTGCTTCATAAACTGTATATTCATCATTTCAATGAAAACTATCTAAAACATCTGATAATTGTTTCTGTCCCTTGGTCAGATTGTGTCTGTGCCTCAGGGTTTTTCAGGTAAACTTTCTGCAGGGATCAGAGAAGCTCCATGGAAGGGTATACCACTGCCTTGTCAATGATGGGAGAATTGCAGTGGCCCCTGTAAGCACGCCAAGGATGGGAACAACCAACACCCTTGAACGTGTCCTCTTACTATTGAAGTTTTGCTTTGCATCCCCAACCCCAGGACATAGGAAGGGCAGGGTAGAAGTGAGAAGTGGAAAATAGATCCCAGCTCAAATTACATCCCATCCTCAGGATGGATAAGTTTGGTCCCTTTATGCCCAGGCACTGAGGCCATGCCTAAAACAGAAATGCATACACACCCCAGCAGATGAGCAGTTCTGCTGGGCTAAAGGGAACACCTGCTGTTTCTTTCCCATCACATAGATGTTTTAGCCAAAATTGGTTACCATGTAGTATGTTAAGGAAGAAAAGAAAAAAACAGTATCCTAGGCATTAGAAAAAAACCTGGGTTATACCAAAATGGTTACCTTTGGGAGAAAAGATGATAGGTGATAGTTATTTCTTCCATGTGCATTTCTGTGTTTTATGAATTTATTACCATAAACACACAGCTATCCTTTTGTGATCAGATAAAATAATTGTCATAACAATAGATTAAATTTCTCATGTTTCTATGATCAAGCTTGTTCCCACTCCATTTGCAGTGTCAATGGGCTGAGAGGAGGAACAAAGAGATTCTAGAAATCACAGCTTTCATTACTAAACCAGGAACTTGCCAGAAAACAAGCCTACTCTGGGTACCTAGGGGCAACCACAGGCTGCTGGTGATCTGTCATGGACCGGATGTTTGTGTCCCCCCAAAATTTGTATGTTGAAGCCCTAACCTCCAATGTGACTGTATTTGTACTTGGAGATATGGCCTTTAGGAGGTAATTAAGGTTAAATGAGGCCATAATGGTAGGGCCCTAATCCTATAGGATTAGTCTCCTTATAAGAAGAGTCATCAGACAATGACTTCTATCTGTGTCTCTGTTTCTCTCTCCACACAAGAAAGGCTATTTGAGGACATAGTGAAAAGACAGTTGTCTGCAGCCAAGGAAGAGAGCTCTCACCAGGAAACAAATAGCCAACAGCTTGATTTAGAACTTGTAGTCTCCAGAACTGTGAGAAATAAATTTCTGTCCTTTAAGCCACCCAGTCTATGTATTTTGTCATGGCAGCCTGAGCTAATACATGAATGCTCCAGAGGCCCTGCACAAGGCACCCTCAATACCCGGTAGCTCTAGAATTCAATGTAGTTCAGTTCTGCCCTGAAGCTGAACCCAATTTCAGAGGCCTGGAGAACTGAGCTGTGAGCCAGAAGAAGCGCTTGCAAAATTACAATCATCCTCACTATCTATTGGGTTGGCCAAGAAGGTCATTCAGGCTTTTCCAGATGATGATATGGAAAAACCTGAACGAATTTTTTGGCCAAGGCGATATCACAAAATATTTTATCCAGGGTGAACCTAGACCCTTAGTTCCATATATGTATTGACAAGATCAGCCTAAATTGTTGAATCACCAAGTTTTGGAGGATAAGAGTCATTGTAGTTGATGTCAAAGGACTCATCCCATAGCAAACTCACTGCTGTTTCCTCTCCATCAACTGTTATTTCACAAAGTATAACACAGATCACAGTGAGTGGTATCATACATGGTCTCACACCAAGTGATTTAATCTAGAATGCCTTTATTTTTATGCTAGGTAGTAAGGATGAACTTCACATTAGATGTCCTCTTTTCTAGACCCCTACTTGACTAATGCTTCCATGTTCTCTTAATGATAAAAAAGGAAATCAAGTTTCAACTCATTTCCAAATTAGGTTTTACTTACAATGTCAAGAAAATTTCCTTTTTGCTATAATGCCAAGAAAATTTTTAGGTAAGGTCAAGTTCAAGTTTCTTTTTCATTCAGTTTTAAATCATTGAAAGAACTTCCAGGAAACTTTTGGTTCCTTTTTGAAACTACTAGAATGCAGTCTTTTACAAATCATCTGGCCAAGCTCTCGCTGGCAGGAAAAACTTCACAGGGTGAGGAATCCTACTTCTGAGGTTGTGGCATGGGCTTCATTGCTAATGAGTTGAGTGGCACTGTCTCAGGAAAGTTTATCTCCATTTCATGAATTATTAAAACAGAGGCAGAAGCACTGACGCTCTGCCTGCCTCTATAGGGGAGTTGGAACATACCGAGCCTCACATTCTCCCTTGGTCTCGAATCGGTTGGCATTGCCCCCTCAGCCACCATACCAGAACTGTCGGCAAGCCTGTTCCTTTTCATTATAGGACCATTTCAGGACATAATCACCTTCCATTGGATCCAGGGAACAGGGACCTGCAAGAAAATGAATGCAGAGAGAGCTGAATTTCCTGCATGAGCATTACAGAAAAGAAGCAATGGTTTGGCATTCCAGACCTAAAAATGAATCCTAACCTCACCAAAAACTGGCTCTGTGACTTTCAGCAAGTAACTTACCCTCTCTGAGCCTCAATTTCCTCCATCATAAAAGCAATATTAAAAAAAAAAAAAGCTACATCACAAGTTTGTTGTAATGTGTCACAAAACACATGTGAAAGGGGCAATACAGTTAGAGCTATTATTTTGCACGGTGTCTAGTATATGGCACATACACCAGACAATGTGTAATGAGTGAAAGAATGAAACAATAAAGCTTTCCTCAATAAAATGCTAGCAAACCAAATTCAACAGCACATTAAAATCACCATATACCATGATCAAGTGGGATTTCTCCCTGGGATACAAGGATGGTTCAACATATACAAATCAATAAACATGATCACCACATTAACAGAATGAAGGATAAAAATCATATGATCATCTCAATAGATGAAGAAAAAGCATTTGACAAAATTCCACAGAACTACTCACTTGCTTATTATGCTTATTTCCCTCTTTTTTTCAAACTGTCTCAATCCCTTGCCTAATCCCCAAATGTTCCAGCCTTCTAATGGTCTAAGCAAATCCAGCTAATTTATTATTTACTGTACCCTGACACTAGCCCAAGAAGTTAAGCTATCTTTTAAAAGAAAAACATGATGTTCCTGGAAAATAGCATTGAGAATAAACAAGTTACAACAAGAGCAAGATCTGGAATACCTATTTTAAATTGTAAATCAGACATGAATTTACTCAGGTCTATAAACTCTGCCCTTTATGGAGAACAGATTTCCTTGGGCACACTCTATATCGGAGAAAAATATTCTTGTCTTGGGTCGGCCCTACAGCACAGAATGATGATATCTTCCAAATAGTTTCCCCTGGGCCTTCTAAGCACTCCCCAATAAAGAGGATATTGTCTTCAGGAAGCAATTCACAGGAAGTTGCCTACCCATCTCCCATTAGTATAATCAGCACAAACCAGTTTTCTTGAAGGGTTGACCAGATGTGCTGGACCTCAGAGAATGAGATACATTCATGGGAATTGTCTTCTGCCTTGAACAAGCACATCAGAACCGGCCTGTTTCATGACTCCATGGAGGGTGTAAGACAGCAAGCAGTGAGGGCCCAGGAGAAGAAGCCAGAACAAATGCTTCTCCAAAAACGTGGCGGGAGTAGGGGGGTGTCAACAGAAAAACACTCCAGTGGTGACCTTTTGACTCTACTCTGTATGTTCAACAAATGGATTTGGAGCTCAGCAATCAGCTGGCACCAACCTCTATCATTACAAACTGATTCCAAATGGACAAGCCAAGGACTAGTTTAAACAAAGCACTCACTTTTCCTAGTGACACTTTATGGCTTTGGTCTTTAGAAGCCCCACCCTTGCCTTTAGTCTGGGAGATAATCAAACAGGGGTTGCTTCTTCTAGATTATACTTCCTAGGACAGCACTGTCTAGTAGAACTTGCTGCCATGAGGGAAATGTTCTATATCTGCCCTGTCCAATACAGTAGCCACTTCCCATGTGGCTGCTAGGCATTTGAAATGTGGCTACTGCAACCAAGGAACTAAAATTTTCATTTGATTCCATTTCAAATTATTGAAATTGAAATGGAAATAGCCAGTGTGGTGCAGCTATAGGTGAGTAAATCCTTACTGCTTTGAACTAATTATCTCTAAGGTGTTCTTTGTAACCTAACATTCAGGAAGCCTCAGACTTAATTTTTTTATCAGTATGATATGGTATCAGGGGACATTTCACCCACACAATTATTGATAGCCTCCAATTTTACATTTGATGTTATTTTTACCATGAGTATTAACTTTTGCCTTTTCGGAAGAACGCTGCAGCAGGGTCAGTTTTACTGAAACAAGTCCACAGAATCCAGAAAGGAAGGAAAGAAAAGGGAGGAGAGAGAGAAGAGAGCTGGAAAGGTATGGAGAGCAGCGACAGGGAAACTGCTGTTTTGTCGAGGCTGGTTCTCTCTCCTGATGTACGTCTTATAACATAGTCCTTATTGGGAGGAGAAAACCACAAAATAGATCTGTGCACTCTGGAGATGACACTGAAATTGAAAATATATCAAGATCACCCTGGCTGCTGGGAAGAGAGAGGACATTCATTTAATTCTTCACAAATAGATGCAGCAAAATGTGCCAGAGTTCCGGCAGAACTTGGCCTGAGATGCAAGGGCACGGGATGGCTGTGGGAGCTCAACACTACTTGGGGCCAGAGAGGGCTCCAAGTCCGGGTAACACCGGCCTGAGCAGTAAAAGATGAGCAGATGTGATCCAGATGGACGCTGTGGAGAGGATGCAGAGACAGGCAGGTGAGGGAAAAGATGGCATGGGGACATGGGGTAAATACCAGGGTAGAAAGGCTACTGCAATAGCATGAAAAGTGTATGCAGGTCAGTGGCGGCCAGTGAGACCCTCAGGACCACGCAGAAGCCTTCGTGCTCTACCCAGGCACCCAAACGTGATCTCGTGACAATGCGGGAACCACAGAAGAGGAGAAATCACATGGCCAAATCTGAATTTTAGCAAAAACAATATGGTCTTCAGAATGCAATTGGGAAAAGGACAAACTGGAAGAAACAAGACCAGTTAGAAGGCACTGCAATTATATTTGAGGTGGATGGAAGGGTATGAAGAGGGAAGATGTGGAGAAGGGGATGGGTCTGAGGGATGCTGAGGAGGATGCCACGCCAAGATCTGGTTCCCAGTTGGGGGTGCAGGTAGGGAACAGAGAACAACTAGTGATGTGTGGACTTGGCTTTCCATTTCTGGGCCAGTGTGGTTCCTTCCAGTAAAGGAATAAAAGGAGAGAAAGTTCCATGGGAAAGTCAAGGCCAGTCTGCTTAACTGGGTTTGAGATGACTTTGGGCATGTCCAATAATGTAGTCTGGAGGATAGTTGAACATTCTGGTCTGCAGCTCAGGAGAGAGTTAAAGGTGGAAGACATGGATTTCGAGTCGTTTATACAGAGGGGATAGTTGAAGTCACAGTAGGAAAAGTTGCCTGGTAGTGTGTGTAGACGGCTTTGAGGTCTGAAGACAGGACCTAGCGAAGGCATTGCAGATTTACCATGAAATTAATGAAGCCTAAGCTTCAGGGCCCCTTATGTGCATATACCTCTTCTAAATAAATATTTACTTTCATCCTTAATTTCAATGATTTTGTATTCTTTTTCTTACAGAGGGCCCCCTAAGTTGTATAAACTTCAGGCTCCATAAAAGTTGGATCTCTCTATGAGGATGGACCTGGGGAGAGGAGCTCACAAAGATGGGCTGGTCAGAAGTGGAAGAAAAGATAATGATGTTGTCTCTGAAATGCAAATCAAAACTACAGTGAGATACCACCTCACACTGGTCAGAATGGCCATCATTAAAAGTCTACAAATAACAAATGCTGGAGAGGGTGTGGAGTAAAGGGAACCCTCCTACACTGTTGATGGGAATGGAAATTGATGCAGCCACTATGGAGAACAGTATGGAGGTTCCTCAAAAAACTAAAAATAGAGTTGCCATTTGATTGTGCAATCCCACTCCTGGGCATATATCTGGGCAAAAATATAATTCAAAGAGATACATGCACTCCAATGTTCATAGAAGCACTATTCACAATAGCCAAGACATGGAAGCAACCTAAATATCCATCAACAGATGAATGGATAAAGAAGATGTAGTACATATATACAATGGAATGCTACCCAGCCAAAAAAAAGAATGAAATAATACCATTTGCAGCAACATGGATGGACCTAGAGATTATCATGCTAAGTGAAGTCAGTCAGACAAAGACAAATACCACACGATATCACTTATATGTGGAATCTAAAATATGACACAAATGAACTTATCTACAAAACAGAAACAGACTCACAGACGTACAGAACAGACTTGTGGTTGCAAGGCTGGGGGTGGGGTGTGGGGGAGGGATGGATTGTGAGCTTGGGGTTAGTAGATGCAAACTATTATATATAGAATGGATAAACAGCAAGGTCCTACTGTATAGCACAGGGAACTATATTCAATATCCTGTGATAAATCATAATGGAAAAGAATATATATATGTACACATTTTATATATGTATATATATACACATTCTTTGTGTATGTATGTGTGTGTGTGTGGTGTGTGTGTGTGTGTGTGTGTGTGTGTGTGTGTGTGTGTGTGTGTGTGTTGGGTTGGCCAGAAAATTCGTTCAGGTTTTCCATAAGCTGTTTTGGAAAACCCGAAGGAACTTTTTAGCCAACCCTATATATATACATATAACTGAGTCACATTGCTGTACGGAAGAAATTAACAGAACATTGTAAATCAACTATACTTCAATTAAAAAAACAAAAAAGAAATTTTAAAAAGAATGTTGTCTCTGAAGCCAAGAGAGAAGAGATCTTGAAGAGGAAGGCAGTGGGCAACAGTGGCCCAGGCCCGAGGCACTCCAGTCAGCGAGGTGTGATAGAGCTCTGTGGTCCTTCTTGGCATTCAGAACACCCTTGAAGACTAGAGACATCTCCTTCCTCTGACTGGAGGGCAGGGAGGAAGGCTGTGGGCCACACAGGGAGTTGCCGGAGCTTGCACTTGGCTCCCTTTATTTCTGAGAAACAAAGTGCTAGAGGAGGAGACGTGAGGGAAGGAGGGTTAGGAAGTGGTGAAGGCTGAGGACGGCTTCTGGGTGCGACCAGAGAGGGAGCCGGCCAGAGCCAAGGAGCAGAGCACGTGGGAAATGCTGGAATCCTTCAAGCCCCCTTGAGTATGATTGGATTCGACCACCAGGAAGCTCTCTTCCATCCCACTGGCCTTGATTTGGAGGGAAAAGATTCCTTCAGGCCGTGCTTCTCACTCTTGGTTGCTCAGTGGAATCACTGGGTCAGTCAGTCCCACACTCGGAGATTCTGATTGAATTGGTCTGGGATGAGGTCTGGGCATTGAGAATATTTAAAGATTCCCAGATGATTCTAATTTACAGCCAAAGTAATCCTTAGTATACTTGGCATACATTATATACCAAAAACATAACAGTCAGCAAGACAAGTTTTTCTGTGTTTAATGTTTAGCCTAAGGAAGTGAAATGTTACTGTCCCTGCTGGGAGTGCCTATTCCTGTGTCTGTCTGGTTTTTTTCTTTCCTTTGGATATGTGTTTGCTTTGGAATCTAAGAGATAGGACATATGAGCATCTTAACAGCTAACTTGTATGTTTACTGTGTGGCAAACATAAGAATTATCAAGTTTTATTCTCAAAACAACCCCATGAGGTAGGCAGTCACATAAACCCCACTTTACAGATCAGAAAACTGAGCCACAGAGAGATTAAAATAACTGTTCCATAGCCACCTAGATAGAGCACGAGAAAGAGAACCATATAGGCACATTCAAAAACCTCCGGGCGGTGACCTCCCACATAAGCTAAGCAGGACTGACCACGCCACTCACTAGAAAGTCTCTCAGCTATCTTTTCCCTGCCTTTTAGCAACTTCAGCATCAAATCCCGCCATATCTCTTTCTAATGTGTTTACTGTTTGGCTTAATTTGTTGATCACACATAAGAGGTGACAAAGGCATTGGCTGTAATCCAAAATCTATGCTACAGTTCTTTTAGATGGATCCAAAATGTTCCTTAAACTTGGTCAGAACACACGTGGCCACTCGCAGATGAAGGAGCCTTCTACAAGCTAGAGCATTTTCCCTCAAGGTCAGGAGTACGTTCACCACTTCCACAATAGGTCATTGCTTCTCCACAAGGAAGTACAGACACTGCATGGGGTGAGATTCTGTAACACTCCCTGAGACAGCCTCCTTTAGCTCCAGTTTTACACTCAGATAAAAGTCAGTCTTCATATGTTTCCTTAAACTAGTTTCTTTAGCTGCATACATGAATCTGTGCATTTTCAAGGAAAGCTTGTAAAAAGCCAAAGTCTGCATGCTAACACAGTGCACAGAAATTTTTTTTATGCTAAAGATTTTAAAAAGTAAATACGACCCAAGAAGCAAGGAGTAGTTGGGTTTTTACCAAAGGCAGTGCCTAAATTTCTTTCTTTTCCCATTCCTTTTGGTTTTGTGGGCTTTTCTTGTTCATTTTCTTCAGCATTGTAGCCACTCTTTTCATAGTTTTCGAGTGCTTCTTGCTGAGTGAAAGATGTCATCATGGCTTTTCTATTCTCCTCTAGAAAAGAGCCTGTTGCTTTGAGTGCTTCCAAATCATCAGCAAGGCCAGATTTGCCAAACTGGTGCTTGGGCAACCTTCATGGAAGCAAAAAACCATGAGAACGAGGGGGCGGGTCCCACCTGGTGCCACTGGGCATGGGAGCTTCAGGCTTGGATATTCCTGATGACTTCGTTACCACATCAGCTGTTGTCCTAGGTTTGCAGAGGTGTTGGGACAGGTATCAGAATAATATGTTTAGCATTATCAATTTTACTGCTGGGATATGGGTTTAGAGGATAGGGAATGCAGTGGAATGGAAAATCGTTATTGTTTGCTCTTATACACTTACGTGCTCTTTGAATTTTTTTATTGGTCCTGTATTACTCTTACTATTGAAAAATAAGAAAAGAAAAACCAAACCATATCAGAGTTGTCAAACACAGGAGCATCTGGGTCCCAATGGTTGGAGTCAAGTCAAGGATTGGCTTGCCTGTGACCTGAGGGAGACAGTTCCCTGCAGGGGACAGAGCCCGGCCCTGCCCTCAGCCTACCTCTTGACAGACAGGATGGGTTGCAAAAAGGTGTCCCCTCGGCTCGGGTCTCCACACTCTTCAATGAGCTCTGGGTGGTGGGTACTGGTTTGTTCCACCTAAAAATAAAATAAAATATCAAATCAAATAAAGCATAAAATAATATGAAACTCAACAATAAAATGAAGTGAAAAAATGAAGTAAAATAAAGCATAAAGACCATTAAGACATAAAACTTGGGGCTTCCCTGGTGGCGCAGTGGTTGCGCGTCCGCCTGCCGATGTAGGGGAAC
>NC_041214.2:38031723-38068299 GCF_002837175.3 Physeter macrocephalus
AAAAAAAAAAAAAAAAAAAAAAAAAAGACATAAAACTTAAGACACAAAATAAAATCAAGTAAAACATAAAATAAAATAAAATATACAATAAAACGAAATAAAGAGTA
Source organism: Physeter macrocephalus (assembly GCF_002837175.3). Lineage (NCBI taxonomy): Eukaryota > Metazoa > Chordata > Mammalia > Artiodactyla > Physeteridae > Physeter > Physeter macrocephalus. The sequence goes on from NC_041214.2 coordinate 38,031,831, forward strand.
ACAAAATAAAATACAAAAAACCATTGACATAAAATCAAAAAGATGTAAATTCAAACAAAGCATAAAATAAATACAAAAAGAAAAGCAAATAAAATACAAGCAAAATAAGAGAATAAAATTCATCCCATTGTATAAGCAATATAAAATAAAATAACATAAAAGAATAGAACAATATGAAATATAACCTAATGTAATAAAACATATAAAATAAAGTGAAATTAAAACAGACTAAAAAACTAATCCTTTAGCCTCCATCTTGCTCAAAGAATCACTAGGCCATCAGCCATCTATTACAATTCTCCCCTCCATCTTTTGCAAAGGTAAGGAATCTAAAGTTCAGGGTGGTCCACTGACCTTTCTAGAATCACACAGCTCATTAGTGGCAAAGCTTGGACTAGAACCAATTCATTAACGTCCATACCTCTCAAATTACAGAATCACAAATGCTATGTCTCTACTTCTAAGATGTCCATCAGACTCCCTTTATTCCTTCAGTGACAAACGGACAGATGTTCCTCAAGGATCCCAGCAGGGTTTTCACACCCGCTTATAAACTGAGAAACTAATGTCTCCCAGCAAGGAGGGCAAGAAGGCCTCCCATGTCACAAGGAAGCACCCCGCACATGAGTTGTTGTGGACTATGCACAGCTGGACAAAGCCCAAGACAAACTCCTGCAAATGTGACCAGAATAATATCCACCCCCAATCCTAACCATCTCCATCATCATGCTAGGGATACAGATTTGTCACCAGTTGCCCATGAACTTGGTTCAACTGGAAGTGAGCCTACTAGAACAGGATGCAGGGAAGATTTTTGGCCAAGCTTCACTGTCACAGTGCCCTTCACTGGTGGCTTCATCTAGCCAACCTTAGGTGGGAGACCCCGGACTTCTATCCTGTCTCCCTCACTTCCTGGCAAGTCCCTGAAGACTCTTGCTACTCAAAGTGTTGCCAGCATCAACCAGGAGCCTGTTAAAAATGCAGATTCTCCACTTTGCTGCAGCAGAAATTAAACACAACATTGTAAATCAACTGCACTTCAATAAAATTTTTTTAAATGCAGACTCTCAGGCCCCAGCTCAGACCCACTGAGTCAGAATCCAAATTTTAACTAGATCCCCAGGAAATGCATGTTCATGTTAAAATCTGAGAAGCACTGTTCTATAGCACTGGATTCTGAATCACTGGATACAGCAATAACAGTAACAATGCCTTATGTGTGTACAGCAGTGGTGCTTTCACGCAGGTAGTTGAACGTAGGCTTCACAAATAGAGAAGAGACTATAATCCTCATTCTGGTAAATGAGAAAATCAAAAGGTTTGGTGGAAACCTGAGGCCTCCCAGCGACCAGACAAGAAACCAACGCTAGGCTTGGCACAGTGTCAGGGAAACATAGCTCAGGGTTTTCAGGAAGTGGTGTGCTCCCTGGGGGCTCCCCCAGAGAATTCGGGGCTGCCTACACCTCAGCAAGATTGAAGGTGCAATGGGCACCCATTCGCCCATATGCCAGGCTCTGTACATTCCTCTCCCCACCCGGCATCCCCAGGGCTCCCCGACTGCTCACTTTTTAGGAGGTTCAGGAAGGCCCGCGTGAAGCCCCGGGCATAGGCCACCTCCGCATCCAAGAGCCCCTCAAGGTGCAGCATGTGCTGTTCGGAGGGGGCGCTGGCCACATGGGTCCCCATGCCTGGGCCCAAGGCCAGCACAAACAGAGTGATGCGCTTGCACTTGGCATCCAGGGACGGAGTCCTTAGTTTCTCCCGGTCCCAGCTGCTGGTCTCACTGGCCACGATGGTAAAGAGGACCTGCACTTTCCTGGGCAGCGGGTTCGCCAGGAGCACCTTCTCCAGTGTCCACTCCAGGGCATGGCCCAGGGCCGGGGCTCCCCGCAGGGGGTGGTCCAAGGCCTCGCGGACGTGCCTCTGCATCTGCGTCCGGCAGCGTACGAGGTCAGGTGGAAGCCCTCGCGCACAGGTGGCCATCCCGCACCCGGCCAGAAGTAGGGGGTCGTGTGTGTCACCAGGGCCATGCGGGCCCCGTGGGGGGACGCGCTCGCCTGCGCAGCCACCTCCAGGTCGTCGAGCGTGGTGTCCACCAGAGTCAAGGCTGTGCGGTAGAGGTCGGTGCCCACGCCGACGGAGCTGTCCACAACAAAGGCCACGTCCATGCCCACCGCCAGTGGCCTAGGCACGCCCAGCCCGCACTCCGGGGCCGGGCTGCACTGATCTGCAGAGGAGAGGTGGGGAGAGGAGGGGTTACCACGCGTCCCTTCCCTTCCCATGGACACACAATTCCAGGCGCTCAGTAGGGAAAGCCGCTGCTGAGGGCTGCCTGCATGGGGTTGACTCTGTCAGTAGACGGGCACTGTAAATAAATGTGTGTTTCCCAGAAGGAAAAGTTGAGAGTATCTGATTCCCCGGTTAATGTTTCTAACCACTAGGCCATATGGCTTCCTAATCACTAGGTTCACAGACCCCTGCCTAGTTCAATCAGGCCTGACCTCTTATGGGGGTGTGTGACCTGGGGCAGATTACTCAGCTTTCCCACAGCCTCAGTTTCCTCATGTTAGATGGCGATAATGATAATAATAATAATAGTACCTCCCTTATGAGGTTGTTTGTGAAGTGTAACTTTAAAATGAGTTAATATATGTAAGGGCTCAGAACAACTCCTGGTGTGTAGTAAAAGCTCAGACTCGATAAACCCCAGCTAGATTTTTGCTTCCGCAGGAGGGGGATGGAGGCCCAGAGAAACCACATGTCAAACAAGACGATGGACGGGAAAGCAGTTCATCGGCTGTAATATACTCTACAAATGGAAGTTCCTGTATTTGACCCAACCAAGTTTTCAGAGCCAAATCTCTCATGGCAGTGTTAGGACTTAGTGTGGATCCAGTAAAGGGAACTATTAAGTCCCCTTTTGCTTTCACCTACAGGACTCACTCTGGCCCCGGGTGATGTGGATGTGGATGAGAGCTCTTCACACGTGGGCATGTGTGGGTTTCAGCATCATGTTCTTTCTGGCCCAGGCGAGTGTGGGATACAGTGATGGAAGCAGGGACCCTGAGACAGGGGACAACTTGCCAATACCCCGATGATGGCCAAAGGCAGTTCCAGGCCAAGAAACCAGGACTCTTGACCTTAGCTCAGTGGTCTTCCCTTTACACTAAGGTGCCACTGAGGAAGGAACACAAGCCCAGCCATCCACAGGAGCCTGGCAGTACAGGTAAGTAAGCAGAGCAGGCCAGGGCTGAGAAGATAGGGAAGGTGTGGGGAGGGGAAGGCGGGGGACTAGCAGACACCCGCCCCTCCAAAGGGAGCTGGCACCACTCATCTCTGGCTGACTGTGGCCACAAGGGAATGCAGTGTCTGGGATTCTCCAGATTATTCTGACTTCCTAAGAAAAACTATAAATCCAGACTTAATAGGAAATTCCCCAATTCTAAAGTTCTTCACATGCCAAGCAAATACACGTCTGAGCAGCAGAAATGGCTTGTGGTCAGCAATTAATTCATCCTGTTCTGAAGACATCAGTCTGATCAGCAATGCCATCCAGGCTTACCATAGCAGAGAGTGCAGTGGGCCATGTCCTGCTGGTTCTCTGTCTCCCAGACATACAGATGAAATTTGTTGGTTCCATCCATCTAGTGCCAACACATACACGAGGTTATTGTTAGCTGTACTAAATCTCAGGCCATGTTTTTCATGCATCTCCCAATTCAGATGAGAAAAATATTAATATGCTATTTTTAAAGAACACAGATAATTCTCTATGTCTAAATAATTGGGGACTTCTATTCCAGTTATTATAGTCACTTAGTTCTCTAGTCCTAACCTGGTGGCGGGACTACCATTGGTGTGGGCACAGGAGCTGTGGGTCTTCAGACTCCCAATGTATGTAAAACTCAACAAACATCAGGTTGTGTTGGAATGAGGGTAAGGGAGTTGAGGCTTCAGTCATTTATAAATTCTGTAAATCTTTAGTGATTGTCCATGGTATGTGATGCCATGTGATGGGAGTTATTAACCATGAACATGCAGACCCTTCAAGGACACAGTCATAGATCTAGGCCCTAAACCATGAGGATGGAGGGAGGCAGAGACCACCAGGGAGGCCTCTCTAGAGTATTCCTGGTGTTCAGAGCTGGGAAGAGTGAGGGGGAATCAGGGAAGTCTTTGTAGTGATGGCAAGTCTGTTTATCTCCTTCACCAAACCTTTCCAATTATGATTAATTTAATAACTGATATCAGGTTTAAAAGACAAATAATATTAACAGTAATAAATCCAACAAGATCCATGTGATAACTGGCTAATCAACAAACACATTCTCTCTTCTTCTGAGAGTCATGACTAGACTACATTTCCCACCCTCCCTTGCAGTTAGTTGGACCATATGACCGGGATCTAGCCAACAGCGTGTAGGTGGAAGTGATGAATGCCATTTCCAGGGCATGCACTAAGCTCCACTGCCTCCTCTGCCAGCCAGATGTAAAGGATCCAGAAAAGGTCTTGAGGCCCTCATCCATGTTGGGGCCACTGACAGAAGGAACTCAGGTCCTGAATGCAGCAAAGTACCCCTTTCCTTCACCCACACACCCAAGGACCCACATCGCTGGTGACAGATGCAGAAATAACACTTTCTGGTGTTGAGCCCCTGAGACTTGGGCATGAATGGTTTCACAGTCAACCTGCCCTGGCTAACGCAGACTATTTGCAAGGTTTCCACCTCATAATGAAATTAGGAAAGTTTTCGGATGATTTCTCTCAGGAGTTGAGGTGTGGTTTGCAAAGAGCTGGATAGCTAAGCTTAGTCATGGCCATCTCGTTGTCCACTCTGTCAAAGCATGTAGGACAGCACCTCCCTGAGGGTCAGCCCCACCTCCTGCATCGCTGTGGCCAGGGCCAAGCCGACCTGGACCCTCCTCTGGTAGCAAGGTGCTCAGGATATGAAGATGTCGTGCCCACCCTTGGGAACAGAGAACGGGCAGGGTCTACTCTGGAAAAGAACATTCTGTAACATACACTCCTTACAGATCATTCACTCTTCCTGTTTAGGATTGCAATGCATCCCAAACATGGTCCCTCACCTGAGCCTCCTTGATGGAAAAACCCTTGTGGGGAAAGAAATATAAAGAGTGGAACTTTCATTTATGCTAATGTAACACAAAACAAACATGGGAACATTCCTAAGTCTTCCATGCCAAAAGCCATCTAAATTTAGGCTTTTTTCTGACTTAGAAATTCAAATCAACAAAGACCGATGAAATGGCTACTAGGTAAAAGTCTTAAGCCATTTGGAGACGCAAAAATGACACAGCCACACCTTCAAAGAGCTTAAAAACCTAAGTGGAAGGATAGACAAATAATGTTCAAGAAAGAAAGAGACCAGTAATATATTTTAGGAACATAGGAAGAGGAGATTCATTTCAAAAGGAATGAATAAAAGGAACCTGATGAAGATAATGGCATCTGGCACTTTTGAGAGAATGAGTAGGATCCTTACCTGGCAAAGAAGCAGGGAAAAGCATTACGGTTTGGAGGAACAGCAAGATAAATGCCCAGAGGTAGGCAGTGGTTATTTATGAATTCTTCTCAATGCCCCTAGCCCCCAGACATTTGAGAAAATGTGTTCCAGTGGGCAGCATATCTGAAACCCTGGAACTTCCTGACAGATGGAGGAGGCTGACAAGAACAGTGAGTGGAGATTTGCCAACATCCAACATTCAGATCCACCCCACACGGTCATCAGATCTGAGTATAGACCAAAAAAATGGACTTAATAAATCACCGAAGATTAGAGAGAAAAATGTCAGCATGGTTATGACACATTAAGAGCTTTACTGGAAATCACATGAGGCAATCTGGAAGGCTTCTGAAACCAGGATCCACAGCAGTGTTCCAGGAGACAGGAGAAGACTGGAGTAACACAGGAACATCGACTTTACTCTAAGAGTTGTGGGGAGAGGCTAAGCTGGTGTACATTATTTTTAAACCACAGGAAGCATGGCTGAGGTGTGTTATCTAATGAAGAATTGATGAGAATTTTAAAGGTAGTATGAAAGACTTCAAATAAATTCAAACATACCCTAAAGTTTGTATAAAGGATTGGTTCACAGGAAAAGTTCTATTCAGCACTAAGAGACTAGGTGTAGGGAACTCGGGTCCAAGTCCTTGGTCTGCCAGAATTGGCTGTGTGGCCTTGGACAAGCCTCTGGCCTATTTCCTCAACAACAGAGTTTAGGGTAGGAGTCAATGCTGCTGAGCTTTCTTCCTATTTCAACACGGCCTGGTCCCCCGTTACTGTCCTCTGTATTTGCCTTGTGTTCAGGACACTATGTTGACTTTTCTACTCAGCTCAGCTCTTCATCAGCTGTTCTGCTGGTTGGAAAACAACATAATTCAACTGAATTGGAACAGCTACAAAACTTACATCTATTTTTTAACATCTTTATTGGAGTATAATTGCTTTACATTATTGTGTTAGTTTCTGCTGTATAACAAAGTGAATCAGCTATATGGATACATATATCCCCATATCTCCTCCCTCTTGCGTCTCCCTCCACCCTCCATATCCCACCCCTCTACGTGGTCACAAAGCACTGAGCTGATCTCCCTGTGCTATGCGGCTGTTTCCCACTAGCTATCTATTTTACATTTGGTAGTGTATATATGTCCATGCAACTCTCACTTCGACCCAGCTTACCCTTCCCCCTCCCCATGTCCTCAAGTCCATTCTCTATGTTTGTGTCTTTATTCTTATCCTGTGCCTAGGTTCTTCAGAACCACTTATGCTATTATTTTAGATTCCATATATATATTGGCATACGGAATTTGTTTTTCTCTTTCTGACTTGCTTCACTCTGTATGACAGTCTCTAGGTCCATCCACCTCACTATAAATAACTAAATTTCGTTTCTTTTTATGGCTGAGTAATATTCCATTGTATATATGTGCCACATTTTCTTTATCCATTCATCTGTTGATGGACACTTAGGTTGCTTCCATGTCCTGGCTATTGTAAATAGAGCTGCAGTGAACATTGTGTTACATGACTTTTTTTGAATTATGGTTTTCTCAGGGTATATGCCCAGTAGTGGGATTGCTGGGTCATATGGTAGTTCTATTTTTAGTTTTTTAAGGAACCTCCATACTGTTCTCCATAGTAGCTGTATCAATTTACATTCCCACCAACAGTGTAAGAGGGTTCCCTTTTCCCCTCATCCTCTCCAGCATTTACTGTTTGTAGATGTTTTGATGATGGCTATTCTGACTGGTGTGAGGTGATACCTCATTGTAGTTTTGATTTGCATTTCTCTAATAATTAGTCATGCTGAGCATCCTTTCATATGCTTGTTGACAATATGTATATCCTCTTTGGAGAAATGTCTATTTAGGTCTCTGCCCATTTTTGGATTGGGTTGTTTGTTTATTTGATATTGAGCTGCATGAGCTCCATGTATATATTGGAGATTAATCCTTTGTCACTTGCTTCATTTTCAAATATTTTCTCCCATTCTGACGGTTGTCTTTTTTTGTCTTTTTATGTTTTCCTTTGTTGTGCAAAAGCTTTTAATTTTCATTAGGTCCCATTTGTTTATTTTTGTTTTTATTTCCATTTCTCTAGAAGGTGGGTCAAAAATTATCTTGCTGTGATTTATGTCATAGAGTGTTCTGCCTATGTTTTCCTCTAAGAATTTGATAGTGTCTGGCCTTATATTTAGGTCTTTAATTCACTTTGAGTTTATTTTTGTGTATGTTGTTAAGGAGTGTTCTAATTTCATTCTTTTACATGCAGCTGTCCAGTTTTCCCAGCACCACTTATTGAAGAGGCTGTCTTTTCTCCATTGTATGTTCTTGCCTCCTTTATCAAAGATAAGGTGACCATATGTGTATGGGTTTATCTCTGAGCTTTCTATCCTGTTCCATCAATATATATTTCTGTTTTTGTGCCAGTACCATACTGTCTTCATTATTGTAGCTTTGTAGTATAGTCTGAAGTCCGGGAGCCTGATTCTTCCACCTCGGTTTTTCTTTCTCAAGATTGCTTTGCCTATTTGGGGTCTTTTGTGTTTCCATAGAAATAGTGGAATATTCTGTTCTAGTTCTGTGGAAAATGCCATTGGTAGTTGGATAGGGATTGCATTGAATTTATAGAGTGCTTTGGGTAGTACAGTCATTTTCACAATGTTAATTCTTCCAGTCCAAGAACATGGTATATCTCTCCCTCTGTTTGTATCATCTTTAATTTCTTTCATTACTGTCTTATAGTTTTCTGCCCACAAGTCTTTTGTCTACTTAGGTAGGTTTATTCCTAGGTATTTTATTCTTTTTGTTGCAACGGTAAATGGGAGTGTTTCCTTAATTTCTCTTTCAGATTGTTCATCATTAGCATATAGGAATGCAAGAGATTTCTGTGCATTAATTTTGTCTCCTGCTACTTTACTAAATACATTGATTACCTCTAGTAGTTTTCTGGTAGCATCTTTAGGATTCTCTATGTATAGTATCATGTCATCTGCCAAGAGTAAGTTTTACTTCTTCTTTTCTGATTTGGATTCCTTTTATTTCTTTTTCTTCTCTGATTGATGTGGTTAAAACTTCCAAATCTATGTTGAATAATAGTTGTGAGAGTGGGCAACCTTTTCTTCTTCCTCATCTTAGTGGAGATGGTTTTCAGTTTTTCACCACTGAGAACCATATTGGCTGTGGGATTGTCATATATGGCCTTTATTATGTTGAGGTAATTCCCTCTATGCCTACTTTCTAGAGAGTTTTTATCATAAAGTGGTGTTGAATTTTGTCAAAAGCTTTTTCTCCATCTGTTGAGATTATCATATGGTTTTTAACCTTCAATTTGTTAATATGGAGTATCACATTGATTGATTTGCATATATTGAAGAATACATGCATCCCTGGGATAAACCTCACTTGATCGTGGTGTATGATCCTTTTACTGTGCTGTAGGATTCTGTTTGCTAGTATTTTGTTGACGATTTTTACATCTATGTTCATCAGTGATATTGGCCTGTAGTTTTCTTTTTTTGTGACATCTTTGTCTGGTTTTGGTATCAGGGTGATGGTGGCCTCATAGAATGAGTTTGGGAGTGTTCTTCCCTCTGCTGTATTTTGGAAGAGTTTGAGAAGGATAGGTGTTAAATCTTCTGTAATTGCTTGGTAGAATTCACCTGTGAAGCCATCTGGTCCTGCACTTTTATTGGTTGGAAGATTTTTAATCACAATTTCAATTTCAGTGCTTGTGATTGGTCTGTTCATATTTTCTATTTCTTCCTGGTTCAGTCTTGGAAGGTTGTGCTATTCTAAGGATTTTTCCATTTCTTCCAGGTTGTCCATTTTATTGGCATATAGTTGCTTGTAGTAATTTCTCATGATCGTTTGTATTTCTGCAGTGTCAGTTGTTACTTCTCCTTTTTCATTTCTAATTCTGTTGATTTGAGTCTTCTCCCTTTTTTTCTTGATGAGTCTGGCTAACGGTTTATCAATTTTGTTTATCTTCTCAAAGAAGCAGTTTTTAGTTTTATTGATCTTTGCTATCGTTTGCTTCATTTCTTTATTATGTTTTTCTGATCTGATCTTTATATCTTTCCTTCTGCTAACTTTGGGGGGGTTTTTTCCTTCTTTCACTAATTACTTTAGGTGTAAAGTTCGGTTGTTTATTTCAGATTTTTCTTGTTTCTTGAGGTAGGATTGTATTGCCATAAACTTCCGTCTTAGAATTGCTTTTGCAGCATCCCCTAGGTTTTGCGTCATTGTGTTTTCATTGTCGTTAGTCTCTAGGTACTTTTTGATATCCTCTTTGGTTTCTTCAGTGATCTCTTTGTTATTTAGTAGCATATTGTTTAGCCTTCTTGTGTTCGTATTTTTTACAGTTTTTTTCCTGCAGTTGATATCTAGTCTCATAACATTGTAGTCAGAAAAGATACTTGATACTATTTCAATTTTCTTAAATTTACCAAGGCTTGATTTGTGACCCAGGATATGATCTATCCTGGAGAATGTTCCATGAGTACTTGAGAAGAAAGTGTATTTTGTTGTTTTTGGATGGAATGTCCTATGAATATGAATTAAATCCATTTTGTTTAATGTATCATTTAAAGCTTGTGTTTCCTTATTTATTTTCATTTTTGATGATCTGTCCATTGGTGCAAGTGGGGTGTTAGAGTCCCCTACTATTATTGTGCTCCTGTGTTGGGTGCATAAATATTTACAATTGTTATATCTTCTTCATGGATCGATCCCTTGATCATTATGTAGTGTCCTTCTTTGTCTCTTGTAATAGTTTTTATTTTAAAGTCTATTTTATCTGACATGAGAATTGCTACTCCAGCTTTCTTCTGATTTCCATTTGCATGGAATACCTTTTTCCATCCCCTCACTTTCAGTCTGTATGTGTCCCTAGGTCTAAAGTGGGTCTCTTGTAGACAGCATATATACAGGTCTTGATTTGGTATCCATTCAGCCAGTCTATGTCGTTTGGTTGGATCATTTAATACATTTTCATTTAAGGAATTATCGATATGTATGTTCCTATTACCATTTTCTTAATTGTGTTGGGTTTGTTTTTGTAGATCTTTTCCTTCTCTTGTGTTTCCTGCCTAGAGAAATTCCTTAGCATTTGTTGTAAAGCTGGTTTGGTGGTGCTGAATTCTCTTAACTTTGCTTGTGTGTAAAGGTTTTAAAATGTGTGTCAAATCTGAATGAGATCCTTGCTGGGTAGAGTAATCTTGGTTGTAGGTTTTTCCCTTTCATCACTTTAAATATGTCCTGCCACTCCCTTCTGCCTTGCAGAGTTTCTGCTGAAAGATCAGCTTTAACCTTATGGGGATTCTCTTGTATGTTATTTGTTGTTTTTCCCTTGCTGCTTTTAATAGTCTTTCTTTGTATTTAATTTTTGATAGTTTGTTTAATATGTGTCTTGGTGTGTGTCTCCTTGGATTTATCCTGTATGGGGCTCTCTGTGCTTCCTGGACTTGATTAACTATTTCCTTTCCCATATTAGGGAAGTTTTCCACTATAATTTCTTCAAGTATTTTCTCAGTCCCTTTCTTTTTCTCTTCTTCTTTTGGGACTCCTATAATTCCCATGTTGGTGCATTTATTGTTGTCCCAGAGGTCTCTGAGACTGTCCTCAGTTCTTTTCATTCTTTTTTCTTTATTCTGCTCTGAGGAAATTATTTCCACTCTTTTATCTTCCAGGTCACTTATCTGTTCTTCTGACTCAGTTATTCTGCTATTGATTCCTTCTAGAGAATTTTTAATTTCATTTATTGTGTTGTTCATCATTGTTTGTTTGCTCTTCAGTTCTTCTAGGTCCTTGTTAAACATTTCTTGTAGTTTCTCCATTCTATTTCCAAGATCTTGGATCATCTTTACTATCATTACTCTGAATTCTTTTTCAGGTTGACTGCCTATTTCCTCTTCATTTGTTTGGTCTGATGGGTTTTTACCTTGTTCCTTCATATTCTGCATATTTCTCTGTCTTCTCATTTTGCTTAACGTACTGTGTTTGGGGTCTCCTTTTCACAGGCTGCAGGTTCATAGTTCCCGTTCTTTTTGGTGATTGCCTCCAGTGGGTTAGGTTGTTGCAGTGGGTTATGTAGGCTTTCTGGTGGAGGGGACTAGTGCCTGTGTTCTGGTGGATGAGGCTGGATCTTGTCTTTCTGGTGGGCAGGTCTACCTCTGGTTGTGTGTTTTGGGGTGTCTGTGACCTTATTATTATTTTAGGCAGCCTCTCTGCTAATGGGTGGGTTTGTGTTCCTGTCTTGCTAGTTGTTTGGCATGGGGTGTCCAACACTGGAGCCTGCTGGTTGTTGAGTGGAGCTGGGTCTTATTGTTGAGCCCTAGATATCTGGGAGAGCTCTCACCAATTTATATTACTTGGGGCTGGGAGGTCTCTGGTGGTCCAATTGTTCTGAACTCAGCTCTCCCACCTCAGAGGCTCAGGCCTGAGAGCTGGCTGGAGCACCAAGTCCCTGTCAGCCACATGGCTCAGAAGAAAAGGGAGAGAAAAAGAAAGAAAGAAAGAAAGTAAAATAAAATGAAATAATGTTATAAAAATAATTTTTTTTAATTATTAAAAGTGAAAAAAAAGAGGAAAAAAAAAGTAAGAGAACAACCAAACCAATAAACAAATCCACCAATGATAACAAGTGCTAAAAATTAAACTAAGATAAACATAAAAATCCGAACTGGTCAGTTGCATACAGCAAACCCCAAGTCTATATGCTCCCAAAGTCCACTGCTTCAGTTTTGGGATGATTAGTTGTCTCTTCAGGTATTCCACAGAGGCAGGGTACAAGTTGATTGTGGAGGTTTAATCCACTGCTCCTGAGGCTGCACGTAGAAATTTCCCTTTCTCTTCTTTGTTTGCACAGCTCCTGGGTTTCAGCTTTGTACTTCGCCCTGCCTCTGCATGTAGGTCACCCTGTGACCTCTGTTCTTTGCCCAGACAGGAGAGGGTTAAAGGAGAGGCTGATTAGGGGGCTCTGGCTCACTCAGGCCAGGGGGAGGGAGGGGTATGGAATGCAGGGTTAGCCTCTAGCTTCAGAGGCTGGCATGATGTTGCAACTGCCTGAGGTGCACCGTGTGTTCTGCCGGGGAAGTTGTCCCTGGATCACGGGACCCTGGCAGTGGCGGGCTGCACAGGCTCCCGGGAGTGGAGGTGTGGAGAGTGACCTCTGCTTGCTCACAGGCGTCTTGGTGGCTGCCTGCACAGGCTCCCGGGAGTGGAGGTGTGGAGAGTGACCTCTGCTTGCTCACAGGCTTCTTGGTGGCTGCAGCAGCAGCCTTAGCATCTCATGCCCGTCTCTGGGGTCCGCGCTGATAGCCGCGGCTCACACCCATCTCTGGAGCTCGTTTAGGCTGTGCTCTGAATTCCCTCTCCTCGCGCACCTCGAAACAATGGTCTCTTGCCTCTTAGGCGGGTCCAGACTTCTCCCGGACTCCCTCCCAGCTAGCTGTGGCACACTAGCCCCCTTCAGGCTGTGTTCACACAGCCAACCCCAGTCCTCTCCCTGGGATCTGACCTCCGAAGCCGGAGCCTCAGCTCCCAACCCCCGCCCGCCCCGGCGGGTGAGCAGACAAGCCTCTCGGGCTGGTGAGTGCTGGCCGGCACTGATCCTCTGTGCGGAAATGTCTCTGCTTTGCCCTCTGCACCCCTGTTGCTGTGCTGTCCTCTGTGGGTCCGAAGCTTCCCCCCACTCCTGCCCAACCCCCATCTCCACCAGTGAAGGGTCTTCCTAGTTTGTAGAAAGTTTTCCTCCTTCACAGCTCCCTCCCCAAGATGCAAGTCCTGTCCCTATTGTTTTGTCTCTGTTTTTTTCTTTTTTCTTTTTTCCTACCCAGGTACATGGGGGAGTTTCTTGCCTTTTGGGAAGTCTCAGGTCTTCTGCCAGTGTTCAGTAGGTGTTCTGTAGGAGTTGTTCCACATGCAGAAGTATTTTTGATGTAACTGTGGGGAGGAATGTGATCTACACGTCTTTCTCCTCCGCCATCTTGAAAGTCCTCTCGTGCATCTTTTTTTAAACTCTTCTGAGGAAGAATACTTTTATGATAATGCTTAAATTTTTTACCATTCTTGGAAAAATAAAATTGTGAGAACCAGTACACAATGAAAGTCCATGGGGAACTCTGATTCAGTTTAAACTTATCTGCACCTAGCTGTTATTAATTAACTTTTCATTACTTTGACTTTGGACTTGCCAGCACAGTCCTAGTCACTGATAAAGTAGACAAAATGATTCTGGAGAAGGCTTTAGTTGAGAGTTCATGTGGTAAGGGACCCCAGCATGAGAAGAATAAACTGGCTCTATGATCCTTACTGCAGACACCCATCAGCACCAGAGAAGGAAATCTCACAGAGTACCTGAAACACAAGCCAAATGATCTGCTTGAGGCTCAAACTTTACTATAGTTTGAATGAGCATTTTTCATGATTCTCTCAACCAACTTCGCTTCTGAATATCCAGTTGTGCTCTGATGAGACCAGTTGGGCACTAAGGACAAGAGTGTATGGGGAAGGGGCGGGAGAGGATACAGCACAGGGATTTGCATGAACATCCTCTTTTGTTTAATAGAAAGGTATGTTCTCAAAGGATACAGACAACCCTCAGACCTCAGCCCCCAATATTAAAGAATGCCCTGTGGGCCCTGAGCTGGAGAAGCCCACAGGGTTCAAGTCAATGCTTGACTGTTTCTGGGCTGAGAAGGCCAGGGAGCCAGGGAACAATGCTCATTCCTGGGACTGCACTGAGGAGGCTCTTGGCCCAGGCAAATGGGGGAGAGGGGAAGGAAGCAAGTGCTGAGAAGGAGGATTTTCCTTGGACGGAGGAAGGGCTGACCGGACCCTAAGGAGGGAGAGTTAGATACCATCTCGTGTCCAGTTTCGGCTCCTGCCAGGTGGCATGGTCCCATAAGGAACGCCATGAAGCTGCTGACTCTTTCTGGACTCCCCAGTGAACACTGGGGGTCGACATTGGAGGGACCAGGGAACCAGACACACGGGAGTGCTGATTCAGGACTGTGTCATTTATAACAAATCACTTCACCTCAGAGCTTCCTTCACTTTCTCCTCCCCAAATCCCTTTGGCTTTCCTCTTAATATTTTCATCTGCTAAAGCTAATTGTTTTTTTCTGCACGATAGCCAGTATTCCATTCTTGGGATTTTTTTTCTTTTTTAAGAGCTGTACATGGAAATAGAAATAGGCCAGTTCATAAATCTCTCTCATAGTATTCTTGTATAGATCAAATTAATTAATATGTGGAAAAAGCTTAGAACTTCTCAACTATCTTCTTTTCCTGTTTTTGACTTTGAATTAAAATCTCATTGTGAATGGGGATTCCAGACCTTGAGCAAGTTATTTAACTTCTCTGGGTCTCAGTTTCATCATCTGGAACCATAATAATAGTTATCTGTTTGAGTTGTTGTAAGGATTAAATGAATCAATAAGTGGGAAGATCTGAGAATAGCACCTGGATCAATAAATGTGAGCTATTTTCCTAGCTATTGTTTCAAAGGAAGAAATGCGAGATTTTTTATAAAGAAAAATGAAATTCGAAATGAGGCAAACAAATTTCATTTTCCCTGTAATCCTCCACTTTTTGACTTTAAAAAAAGGGGGGAACATTGTCTTATGTTTTGAGACATAAGGCAATTAGACAGTTCTTAATGGAATTAGGCAAGAATTGTCCAAATGCTATAATATTGCTTTATTTAGGGCTGAGGTTGATTCAATGGATGGTTTAAGAAATCTTTCCAATATGCCCCACAACTTCCAAGCATGTTTAAATGGACAAGAAATTAGGCATCTTTTTATACAATCATTTCAAATTGAACAACCATCATTTTTCTGGAAGTATGGGGGTGTTGTTCTGAAAAATAAAATAACGTAGAGGTGAAAGACAAAAGCCCCACAGGTTGTCAAAGGAAGCCCTTAAGCGAATAATTCAGAAGGAAAATTACAGGACATTCCCACTCTCCTAACTGGATTCCGCTAAGGATAAAGCACAGAGTAGGGAAGGTTATGAGATGCAATACGCCCAGTTGTGAAGAAATGAGGATTTGTTGAAAGTCTCTGAGGATGGGGTTGTCATTTTTACGGTTTCTCTCCTTGCCAATGCCACCAGAACTGAGGTCATTCACTACATCTGAGCTGGCAAATACCATTTAACAACATTTCTAAATTGTTAAATTGAAGGAACAGACTCATCCCCCAGCATCCTGGGGCAAGAATATGTCTAAGAAATGAAGAGAAGAGCAGACAGAAAGGACAGAACTGAGACGCAAGTACCTTTAAGCTGGCAGGTTCTTCTCACACACTATGTCATTCTTTCACTCACACCTAAAGCAGCTGAGAGGGCCAGAACATCTTGACAAAGGACCATCCAGATGCTGTCTTCCCAGGATCCCCTCTCAGAGAGCAGCACTGATGAACAATGGGGTGGGGTTAATCATAATTGTACCCTGAGTATCAGTCTCCAAATGTTAGGGAAATGCCTTTTAAAAAGTAGATAATTACACCTGGATAGGAGCCTTGAATAACATCAAGTTGTGACCCTCTCTCCATTTTAGAGCTGAGCAAAATGAGACTCAGAAAGGCAAAGAGACTTTTCCTACAGCACCTTGTTGTTGATGAAAGAGCCAAAGACAAAAGCTCCATCTCTAATTTAAACTGTTATGTATTTGAAACAAAAGCAAAAATAAACAAATGGGACTACATTAAACTAAAAAGCTTTTGCACAGTGAAGGAAAGAAACCATCAACAAAAAGAAAATGCAGCCTACTGAATGGGAGAAGTTATTTGCAAACCATATATCCAGTAAGTATAGAAAGAACTCATACATTTCAACATCAAAAAACAAACAAACAACCCAATTACAAAATGGGCAGAGGACCTGAATATTTTTCCAAAGACATACAGATGACATTGGATACATAAAAAGATGCTCAACATCACTAACTATCAGGGAAATCAAAACCACAATGAGATATCACCTCATACCTGTCAGAATGTCTATCATCAAAAAGAGAACAAATAAGTGTTGGTGAGAATGTGGAGAAAAGGGAACCCTCATGCACTGTTGGTGGGAGTCTAAATTGGTGCAGCCACTGTGGAATACCATATAGCAGTTCCTCAAAAATTAAAAATAGAACTACCATATGATCCAGCAACTTCACTTCTGGGTGTTTACCCAAAGAAAACAAAACACAGATTCAAAAAGATATATGCACACTTATATTCATGGCAGGATTATTTACAACAGCTACGAAATAGAAGCAACCTAAGTGTCCTTCAATAGATCAATGGATAAAGAAGATGTTTTATTTATATACATATATATACACACACACACATAAATATATACATATACATATATAGAGGTGTGTATACACACACACAATGGAATATTACTTAGCCACAAAGAGAATAAATTCTTGCCATTTGTGACAACATGGATGGACCTAGAGTGTATTGTTCTAAGTGAAATAAGTCAGAATGGAGAAAGAAAAATACCATATGATTTCACTCATGTGTGGAATCTAAGAAACAAAAAGAAGTGAAGTAAGTCAGAAGGAGAAAAACAAATACCGTATGCTAACACATATATATGGAATCTAAGAAAAAGAAATGTCATGAAGAGCCTAGGGGTAGGATGGGAATAAAACACAGACCTACTAGAGCATGGCCTTGAGGGTGTGGGGAGGGGGAAGGGTAGGCTGTGACAAAGTGAGAGAGTGGCATGGACATATGATCAGCTCGGTGCTGTGTGACCACCTAGAGGGGTGGGATAGGGAGGGTGGGAGGGAGGGAGACGCAAGAGGGAAGAGATATGGGAAAATATGTATATGTATAATTGATCCACTTTGTTGTAAAGCAGAAACTAACACACCATTGTAAAGCAATTATACTCCAATAAAGATGTTAAAAAAAAAAAAAAAACGGAAACAGACTCATAGATACAGAGAACAAACTGGTGGTTGCTAGAGGGAGGAGGGTAGGCGGATGAGAGAAATAGATGAGGGAGGTTAAAAGGTACAAAATTCTGGGCTTCCCTGGTGGCGCAGTGGTTAAGAATCCGCCTGCCAATACAAGGGACATGGGTTCGAGTCCTGGTCCGGGAAGATCCCACATGCTGCGGAGCAACTAAGCCCATGTGCCACAGCTACTGAGCCTGCGCTCTACAGCCCGCGAACCACAACTACTGAGCCCACGCGCCTAGAGCCCATGCTCCTCAACAAGAGAAGCCACTGCAATGAGAAGCCCACGCACTGCAACGAAGAGTAGCCCCCACTCACCACAACTAGAGAAAGTCCAAGCACAGCAAAGAAGACCCAACGCAGCCAAAAATAAATAAATTTATAAAAATAAAAAAAGAGGTACAAAATTCCTGTTACAAAATATATAAGTCACAGCTATAAAATGTACAGTGTGGGGAATATAGTCAATAACTATGTAATATCTTTGTATGGTGACATATCATAACTAGACTTATTATGGTGATCATTTTGTAATGTATAAAAATATCAAATCACTATGTTGTACAACCTGAAACTAATAAAATATTATAAGTCAATTATACTTCAATAAAAATAAAAAATAAACATAATAAAGTGTGACTTGTTTCACCCTGCCTTTACTAATCCACTGAGAGTTGCCACCATCCCCCAACTCGTCCCTGTCCAGACACCCTGGGAGGCATAAAGGGATTAACAGGGAACAAGGGACTCACCCTCTGCATCTTAACTTTGTTTCTGAAAACTCAAGATATTTTGTCCATCCTTCCCAACAGTTCGCAAGCTGTCACGATCTTACCTATTGATTCTTAGAAGCATATTCACAGCTGTGTCAAAAAAACTCTCACTTAACACTCGCGCTGCACACCCAACCTTCAGAGAAAATTAAATGGTCTAGCGCAGCTGAATTCCTTAGCTCTTAGGTTGAACCATATGACACTTCCGTTTTCGCAGATCAGAAACGGTTGAATATTGGCAATGGAATGTAGCTCAATCTGATATTCACCAGCATCCTGAAATCACTTAAAAAGGAAATCACCTTTCATTCTGATAAATCATTCCAGATGTTCCATGAGAATGTATTACATGGGTTTCAGTTAGAAAAGTAAAGTCTAGAGAATAGATCAATAAATACATTGTGGTACAAATAGAAAACAAACTTATGGTTACCAAAGGGAAAAGGGGAGGGAGGGATAAATTAGGAGTTTGAGATTAACAGATACATACTACTATATATAAAATAGGTAACCAACAAAGATCTACTGTATAACACAGGGAACTATATTCAATATCTTGTAATAACCTATAATGGAAAAGAATCTGAAAAAGAGTATATATATATATATATATATATATATATATATATCTGAATCACTGTGCTGTATACCTGAAACTAAGACAAAATTGTAAATCAACTATACCTCAATTTTTAAAAATAAAAATAAATTGTGGTATATACACACACTAGAATAGTTCAGAAAAGCAGTTTAAAAAAACAAAACAAAACAAATTACTCATATAAACAACATGGATGAACAAAAGAACAGACATTAAGTTAAGTGAAAGAAGCCAGATATAAAGAGTACATTCTGTAGGATTCAGTTGGCACCAAGACTTAGAACAGGTGACGGAAGCTGGAAAGGTCGTACTAGAAAACGTATAGAATGCCAGAAGTATTCAATATCTCTAACCATGTCTGGGTCACAGGACTTTAAACATATACAAAAATCCATCTAGCTGTATCCTTAAAATCAGTGCCTCTTACCCACTTTGTATATGGATGTGGATTTTATACCCCAAATAAAAAAGAGGAGAGGGCTTCCCTGCTGGTGCAGTGGTTGAGCGTCCGCCTGCTGATGCAGGGGACACGGGTTCGCGCCCCGGTCTGGGAGGATCCCACATGCCGCGGAGCGGCTCGGCCCGTGAGCCATGGCCGCTGAGCCTGCGCGTCCGGAGCCTGTGCTCCGCAACGGGAGAGGCCACAACAGTGAGAGGCCCGCGTACCGCAAAAAAAAAAAAAAAGGAGAGAAAATTACAGTCTGTGCACCCCCATGATACAGGTTAGCCTAGAGTGGTTAAGCGCAGGCTGTGAAGGCAGATAAAATCGGTCTGCCCCCAGCAGATATTTGATCTTTGATGATATACTTAACCTCTCTAAGTCTCAGTATTCTTATCTCTGAAATGGAGATCACAATGACATTTACCTTATACAGTTTGGGGGATAATTCAATAAGACAGTGTTTCAAAGGCACATGGCACAGAGGCTCAAGGATGGCCGATAGGTACCAGCAGTAGCACTGGTAGCAGAGTCTGTAATGAGACATCCCCCAAACCCCGCACCTGCCCCCTCCCACGCATATACATCAGTTTCTGGAGAATTCTTCCCCTGACCAGCTCTCACTCCTCATGTGCTCCTTGGTGGAGGGGCAGGAACCAGGCACTAACCCCCGAACCCGGTGCAGCCGCGGTCCCCCACTTACCAGTAGGGCGTCTGGGAGCTTGTGGTCCTCCATGAAGGTGATGACCACAGAGGTGATGTCCAGCGCACTGAGCTCCAGCGTGGCTGTGCTGATGGAACCTGCATCCTGGGTCCAGCCCGCCTGGAAGAACACAGCCACCTTCCTCAGGAGGCGGCCCGCGCGCACGCACTTGAATACATGTCTTACCACAAACCTCATGGAGTCCCCAAGGTTCCTGCTGCTAGAGGACCCTGCCAGGGAGAGTCCCCTGACCTCCTGCAGGAGCGCGGGCCTCTCCTTATGGTCGGAGAAGCGAACCACGTAATCTGTTTTGCTGTCGTAGGAGACGATGGCCACCCGGGCACCCGTGGGACAGTTACTCCCACTGATTTCCATCTTCATCAACAGAGATAGTAAAACGCCTCCCATCCTCTCGAAATCCAACTGGGAGACATCATTTGACACGTCCAAGGCAAAGACCACCTCGGTCGGGAAACACTGGGCATTTGGAAACACCTAGACACGTGGATACACAGATTTAGGATTGTCTGTAATGTCTGTAAATGGGTGAAGGTTGGAGTGAATAAGAAGAAATGTTATTTACCTGAACAGGCTAGAAGGGAAACGATTTTGGAGAGAAAAGAAGACGTTGCTAGTTGACATAGGCGAAGCCACGTTTGCCAGCTTCAGTATGAAAACCATCTCCTCTGAGAAATTCAAGCCTCTCCGAGTTCTGCCTGAGTGTGGCAGAGAGACCTCACCTTGCTCCCCAATATCCGCTCTCCCTTTTTTCCATGGTAACAGAAACCCAGTCTCTGGCTGGGTATATGGCTGCCTGGAAAGAGTACATTTCCCAGTGGGGTAGCATCTTACTAAGCTCTGGATAACAGAATTAGAACCATGGGAGGTACAACCTTGAAAAAGTATCCTCCTTTCCTTTACCTGCTGGCTGAAGCTTGATAGACATCTTGGACTGTGAGGTGATTTGGGAAACAGCATCCCCACTCCAGTGGCAGTGCAGGAAAATATAAAGAGGCTGCATCCCTGGGCACCCATCCCTAGGCACCATGGCGCTCCATCATCCGGGACTGGCTACCTCCAGGCTGATTTGAGGACTATGTTGGTGTCCCTGTGTTTGAGCACTGAGTCACACTGTACTGAACTTAAATCTAATACACTTAGCTACTCAGAAACTATATATACACAAACACACACACATATGTATACACACATCTCTTAAATTCTATATAATAAAATATAGTAATATCAGTAATTAATTGATAATATGATTAATATTAATTATTGTATTGTTGGTTATTAATATATTGTTTCTTAATGTCAGTAATAATATTAATTGTATACTGCATATTTTATGTATAAGTGTGTATGCACAAACAATATATTTTCATGGAAAATACTAGAAAACAAAACATTAAAATTACCCTTAATTTATCATATATATGTGTATATATGTATATCTATCATTTGTTTTATTTTATTTTATAAGACTTGGAGCTTAGGATATGCTCTATTCTGAATCTTTTTTCATTTATGATATTCCTTCCATCAATAAATTTAGAGCAGTGTCATCTGGTCTCCTATGATGTCTCATGATTTCTTCTGCCAACATCCCTTTGTGATGAGAATACTTGAACTTGTATCTGTGCACTTCTGCCCAATTACAGCTCCAAATAGGTCTACAATTATGGCTTTTGATATGTATTGTCCAATGGCTCTTCAGAAAAGTTGTGCCAATTGACATGCCTACATTTCTCAACTCTGGATAGGGATTTTTTTCCTCATCTTAAAAAAATTTCCAATTTGAAACAAAAAAAATCTTATTTTAATTTGTATTCTTTGACTTCTTTTGAGGTCAAACATTTTTACAGGTTTATGGTATTTTTTCTTTTCTGAATCCTCCATTCATGTTTTTGGCCCATTTTCAATCTAAATGAGTTTTTTACACTTAGGTTTAGCAAATATGAAATACCTGTGTTTGTAGATGAAAATGATTGAGTAGCAGTGATTTTATATATTTCAACATGATAAAGAAGTTAGGGCCTTTCCCTGGGTTCGTTGCTTATATTGCATATATTTTCCCCATTTTTCTGTTTGTTTCTTACTTTACAGTGCTCCTGAATGTAAAAGGGGTTTAACTTTTAACTCTGAAACTCTTTTCCTTGTGGTCAAGGTGATGGTATTATTCTTTATGATTTTTAGGAAAAAAATTCCAGAATCTTCCTGAACAGCAACTGGATGGGAATGGACAGAATATGAGAGAGTCAGCATAATAGGGGTGGGATGATTGTAGAGAAAACCCAAACTAAGCAATTTGCCAAGTCAATGCTCACTGCCTATTGCCAGTAAGTGGAGAAATGTGTATACTATAGGATGCAAATATCCTGGAGTACATTGAAGACAAAGAATTCCAATCTGGGAATGTGACAAAGCACTACTTAAGATTTGATGATTCACAGTTCCATTTTCAAAACACAAATGTTAATTTTAAAAGACCCATTTCTTACTGAAGGCTCACTGTTGATCCCTCTTGTTTAAATGGATGAAATAAAAGAACAGAGCTTCTCTTTGCCTGTTTTGTGATAAGAAGCACCAAGATGTGCAGGTGTGCAATTATCATTTCATTGGGTGAGGTGACAATTGTAGAGGAATTTTTCTTCACTAGTGAGATGGCATGCCTTTCATCCACTTCATTTCTTTTAATTTAATTGTATTTTATTGAAGTATGGTTGATTTATAATATCATGTTAGTTTCATGTGTACAGCAAAGTGATTAGTTATACACATACATGTATTATATATTCTTTTACAGATTTTTTTCCTTTATCGGTTATTACAAAATATTGAGTATAGTTCCCTGTGCTATACAGTAGGTCCTTGTTGGTTATCTATTTTATGTATAGTAGTGTGTATATGTTAATCCCAAACTCCTAATTTGTTCCTCCTCCCTTTCCCCTTTGGTAACCATCAGTTTGTCTTCTATGTCTGTGGGTCTTTTTCTATTTTGTAAATAAGTTCATCTGTAACTTTTTTAGATTCCACATGTAAGTGATATCATATGAGATTTGTCTTTCTCTATCTGACTTACTTCACTTAGTATGATAATCTCTAGGCCCATCCATGTTGCTGCAAATGGCATTATTTCATTTTTTTAATGGCTGACTAGTATCCCATTGTATATATGTACCACATCTTTGTCCATTCATCTGTCGATGGACATTTAGTTTGCTTCCATGTCTTGGCTATTGTAAATGGTGCTGCAATGAACATTGTGGTGCATGTATCTTTTTAAATTACGGTTTTCTCCAGATGTATGCCCAGGAGAGGGATTGCAGGATCATATGGTAGCTCTGTTTTTAGTTTTTTGAGGAACCTCCATACTGCTCTCCATATCATCCACTTCACTTCTGAGACCACGTTAGGGAAGATTACTTACCCAAGTGGGGACTGAGCCGAATATGTTAAATTATAAGAGCCTCCCATGATGGACCATGGCACCTCCAAACCCCAGGTGACTTATGTTCTCAATGCATGATCCATTCCCACTTCACACCCCTGGCTCCTTTCTAGCTTTTCCCAACAACTTACGGGAATTTTCGCGAGCAAAATTGATGATTTAACAAGGCTGTTAGAAAGATGGAGAAAGAAAGGAAAGAGTATTTAATTTGAAGCATATTCCTCCTCACCATCATGACTTAAGAATGTCGTATGGATGTTATCCCTGCCTATCTGAAGCCTTTTAATCCACAACAGAAAACCCAAAAGTTGTTACAACAGATGGAACTTTCCAGAAGTTATATTTCTGGATCCAGTGGATATTTTAAAACTATTTTATATACAATACACTGCCCATATAATTAGAGATAGATAGATAAGGGGAAAGCTTCTTTTTAAAAAAAAAATCTGCCTCACAAAGGAATGGAATCAAATCTGATTTTGAAGAAGTTTAATTCCAGGAATATCAGCACAGAAGGCAGAAAAATGCCTTCAATTCTTGGATCTCTACCTTAGCGATTTCCGTAACATTTCTTTAGAATGACAGGCAAGACATTCTACCCCCAACACCTCCCCTAGAACTCTGTTTCGTTCCTTTGATCCCTTCCTCTCTGTTCCGTTCTCCCCTCGACCCCATCACTTCCTGCTCCTCAGTTGCCCCACGTCCTTACCTACCCTCCCCTCAATAGTATTTTTGTACTTGGGTGATGAAAAATCATCATAAGACTGAGATCATTTTCAGGTGTGCCATAAGACAAAGTGGCCTGTACTATACTATGTGTTGGCTTATGAATACTTTACAGGTAATTTTTGAACTTTACAAAAAGGCTTTTTTTTTTTTTTGCACTGGGGTAGTAACCTCAAAGTCTTTCCTTTCATGCCAACTAGTATTTCTCAAAAACATCCAGATTTAAAATATTATTCTACTCTTTAAAATATTTAAAATATTGTTTAAATATTTAAAATATTATTCTACTCTTTTATTTGATTTGGTTACAACCTACCAGAGTAAAGTCTATAAACTTAAAGTACTAAGAGAACTTACAAGAGGAGAAACTAAAGAATCTTTACAGATTTTTATTTTGTGAAAGTGGAAAGTTTTGTGTTTTTAAATTTACAATTAAAATCTTCACACCAGCGGAAACAACAGATTCTGTAACCATTTCAGATATTGGAATAATCAGATAGAGAATATAAATTAACTATGTTTTGTATGTCTGAAGAAATAAAAGATATTCTTGAAAATATTTTTTAAAAATCTTCACCTACCATCATATCTACCACACCTTTGGGGCCCTTGATGCCCTTGAAAGAACAGAAATGGGTTTCAAATGCAAGATTCTGGAAGTCCAACACATTATTCTGAAGAGTTGGCAAGAGAGCTTGAGAAAGTTCACCACGCTACAGAGAGCTCCTTCTGCCTTGCTCCTGGGCCTGAAGTTCTGTCTGACTCCTTAAGGAAGGAGGTCAGAGTGTCTAGGAGATGTATCCCAGACCTCAGAGTCCAGGGGTCCTAGGGAGATGCTACAGAAAGACTCTTAGGAGACCAGGTTATTTTGAGACTAAGCCACAGATTTTTTTTTGTTTTTTGGGTTTTTTCGGTTTTTTAAATTAATTTATTATTTTATTTTATTTTTGGCTACGTTGGGTCTTCGTTGCTGCACACAGGCTTTCTCTAGTTGCAGCGAGCAGGAGATACTGTTCATTGCTGTGCGCAGGCTTCTCATTGCGGTGGCTTCTCTTCTTGCGGAGCACAGATTCTAGGCACATGGGCTTCAGTAGTTGTGGCTCGCAGGCTCTAGAGCACAAGCTCAGTAGTTGTGGCACATGGGCTTAGCTGCTCTGTGGCATGTGGGATCTTCCCGGACCAGGGCTCAAACCAGCATCCCCTGCGTTGGCAGGCAGATTCTTTTTATTTTTTTACAGTTGTGTGTGAACTTTTTTAAAAAAATTTATTTATCTTATTTATTTTTTTATTTTTGGCTGCATTGGTTCTTCATTGCTGCACACAGGTTTTCTCTAGTTGCAATGAGAGGGGGCTACGCTTCGCTGTGGTGCCGGGGCTTCTCATTGTGGTGGCTTCTCTTGTTGCGGAGCACAGACTCTAGGTGCACAGGCTTCAGTAGTTGTGGCTCGTGAGCTCTAGAGTGCAGGCTCAGTAGTTGTGGCACACGGGCTTAGTTGCTCCGCAGCATGTGGGATTTTCCTGGACCAGGGCTCGAATCCATGTACCCTGAATTGGCAGGCGGATTCTCAACCACTGCACCACCAGGGAAGCCCCAAGCCACAGTTTAGGATCAAATTCAAGAAAAGGCCATTCAAGATCCCAGGACCACTTATAGGCAGTTTTAAAGTGGACCCCTGTCCTCCCCTACCTCTTCTCCTCAGGCCACCCACCACCACCTTATCTATTCCCTAGTATTACACAAGTCTTCCCTGGAGCCCTTCACAACAGATCCACCTGACTCCAGCCACTCTGGGAGTCTGGAGATCTTTGTGCTTATTTGGACTCTACAAGGTAGTCATTTGTGACTTCCTGCAGCTCACTATAATCTCCTCAGCCTTTGTTTCTTTATCTGTAAAATGGGCATGGTGGTCCTTCTTCTTTTAAGATTTTTGTGCACCTCTCCAGCAAACCCTAAACTGCAGTGAAACCACCTGGTTCAACCCACAGCCGACTCACTGCACTTTCCTTCACAGATGATGGCCTGGTCTCTTAGGACAGGCATGGGGCAAAACGACAACCACCTCTAGTCTTTCCTTTCATACCAAATTACTTTCCAGGGAATTTTACAAATATCTGTGGGCTTGCAACATTGTCAGTGAGGATAAGATTATATAAATTTCATATTTTGTTAGGATTTCTTTCTGGTTTTTGCATAAATGTTGCCGCTCATCTTGTTTACACTGATAAACACACTCTCCAGTGAGCTTTATGTATTGTTTTATGTACTTAGACAGATCCATGAATCTCCAGCCACTCCACATCTTCCCCATGTTCAAGTCAAAATATCTATATTTGATAAATACTATACTGTGTAAGAACTTGAAGCTAATGTCCTCTAAAGTAAATTTGGCCCATTCCCTATATAGCTCCTCTTGTGCATTTTAAATGTTTATTTCTTCTTAGAGATGTCTCATCAAATCCTTATTCAATTTTCACAAAGGTTGAACAAAAAAGAAAGGAGAAATCCATGTTACCACTGGTCCTGGGTCACCTGGAGTTCCAACGAATCCAGGAAGTCCAGCATTACCCTAAAAATGACCAAACCAAAGGGAGAAGCTTACCCCTTGAACACGACTTGATTAAAACCAATAGACCCACCTTGAGATTCCAAGTTGTCATTATATCTGAGTCTAATGAGTCTGCTATGGACAGTTAGTTCATGAACTGTCATCAGTAGAGTGAGACACGGAGACTGGGTGGTGGGGGGTCTTTGTGGGAACCATCTAAATCCCCCCCATACATACCTAACCCCAGCCAACATGTGTAAATTCACACAAACACTTCCAAACAGAGCCTTACAGTATGTCTCGATATTGAGCTGAGGCTCCAGGTCATATAATTAAATGAATGCAGGAAATGTGTATTGAAGGCCAGGCATCAGGAGAAAGGAAAAGTTCCTATTACCTTCTGGTCTTCAGTGTCTCAGAAAAGGTCTATGCTGACCATGCTTATCTGACAGGGATTTGAACTAACACAGCATTATCTGCATATAATTGACTCTTTATCTTTTTTTATTTTAAAACAAGAGAGAGAAGTTTAGCTGAGCAGGGTAATATTAGCCAGTAGCAAGCCAAGTTAGGCATAGTTCAAATTTTTCTTTATGTCCTTGCCGGTTTATGAAAATACCAGTTATTGGGAGCCCAGACAATATACATTCTCTTTACGTTCCTCTCTTCTACGCTGAACACTAGTCCACGTTCTTTTCCCAGAAGGCCTTGCTCTCTAATGTATATCAGCTAAACACTACCAAGTTGTTAGGTATCCACAGGGTTACTCTTTCCAAAAAGAGCTGGTAGTGATTGTGGCTCTTCAAGACTGAATCTTCCGGGCTTCCCTAGTGGCGCTGTGGTTGAGAGTCCCCCTGCCGATTCAGGGGACACGAGTTCATGCCCCGGTCCGGGAAGATCCCACATGCTGCAGAGCGGCTAGGCCCGTGAGCCATGGCCGCTGAGCCTGCGCGTCCAGAGCCTGTGCTCCGCAACGCCAGAGGCCACAACAGTGAGAGGCCTGCGTACCGAAAAAAAAAAAAAGACTGAATCTTCCAAACCTGAAGGAATGGGTTTTATTGGTAGACTCTATAATGCACAGAGAAAAACATGACTCCAAGTCCACCAAGATGGCAGCCACATTCTTGAGAGTTTAGTCCTTGAATAGCTAAGAGAAAGTAAAGGCTTGGAAGAATCTTAAAGAAGCAGTAATATTTGCCCTGCAGCTAAACCAATACTTTTTCAAATGATGTCTAGATTTACCAAAGACAGAGGTGTCTCCAAATTTGTTCTTTAAAAGGTTGATACTGCATAACTGAAACTCCAACTTGAATTTTCTGTTGTTATGGTTTGGTGAGCTGCATTTGCATTCAGAAGATAAATGATAATGGGACTAAGTGGGGAGTGACCAGGAAGGTGTAGAATATTCTGACGAGGACATGGGCTTCCTGCTAAGAAGTCCATTAACCCAGTGGAAGTGTAGTCCTGTGAGTAGACTGTCATGATGTGGGCCTCTATAGATCTGGGGAAATTCCTTTGGTTCTTAGCCTCTTCCCTCTGATTTCCTTTGCCCCCTTCTCTCCTTGGTGGCCCAGGTCACCATCTTCTCCCTTAATAGAATCAAAAGTAGAACCATGAGTGTAAAGAAAAATAAGTACAAATAAATGACACATGCTGCATACCAGACGTCAGGCCCAAGAAGATATCTTCTTACTTGTGCACCAGGGTAGCCAGGAAATCCGGGTTCCCCCTAGTGTCAGAAATTAGATAAGGTCTTGTTTAGTGTCATGTGATTAAGTCTTCTCTGACATTCCTTGGGGGAAAAAGAAGATACTATAATTTTGAGAAAACAAACTCAAAACAGGTGCAAGAAAAAATAACTATCGCAAAGGCTGTTATCTTAAGCTACTCCCAAGTGGCCGTATTTTATTTCTATAACTCAATGCAAAGCAACATGCAAGTGATTTTTACAAATTCTTCCTCCCTCCTTGATATATTGTGTAATGAAACTTTCTTCGTGTGCATTTTTATTTATCTATCGGTTTAAATAACCAGAGGTATGATCCAATTGAAACCAAGGGAAGGGCCACCAAATTGACTGCTGGGAAGCAGATGATCATTGTCAGACCAAAGACATACTACCAAGCAAGTATTCATTCAAGAAGTATTTATTTAGCACCTACTGTGTGCCAGGCATGTCTCTAGGTGTTGGGAATTCCATGGTGAACAGAACAAAGACCCTGCCATCAAGGAACTTACCTGCTAGTGAGAAAGAGACATAAAATCTGCCAGGGTGAGATCAATGCTATTCCAGAAAAAGAATTAAGAAATAAAGAATGTAAGGGTGAGGGGTTAGCTATTTTATATAAGGGGGTCAGGCAAAACCATTTTGTAAAGGTAGCATTTGGGTAAAGACCAGCGTGAATTCAGGAAGCAAACCAAGCAGATGTGTGGAAGTAGAGCATCCCAGGCAGAGGAAAGAGTATGTGAAAACCATAAACAAGGGTATGAATGTGTGCCGTGTTTGACCAACAATGAAGCAGAATAAGGGGATGGGGAGGGGCAGATTATGTAAAATCTTGTGGGCCACATAACAGTGGGGTTAACTCTGAATGCCATTGGGAGCCATGGCTGGGTTTTGAGTAAAGAAGTGACATGATCTGCCTCAGTGTTTAAAAGATGGCTCTGGTTCCTTCGAAGAAAGCTAACTAGAAGGGCAGAAGCAGGGGGAACAGTTAGGTAGCTCTGACACTAATCCAGGTGCTAAATCATGTTGGCTTGCCCAGAGCGCAGCAGTGGTGGTGGTGAGACAGAATGACATGCTGGATATATTCTGAAGATAGACTCACCCTTAAGTGTTGATGGATTAAATGTAAGGCGTGAGAGAAAGAGACTTATTCAAGATGAAACAAGCATCTGTTTTAAGTAACTGGCGGGATGGAGTCTCCACTTCCTGAAATGGGTAAGGCAGGAGGAAGGGCAGGTGAATCAGTTTTGGCTGACTGGATGTTTGATGATATTAAAGGATCATTGCTGATTCTTAGGTGTGATGATGGTATTGTGGTTATATTTCTAAAGAATCTTTTAGAGATGCAAGCTGAAATATTTATGCATGAAATATATGATATCTGGGATTTGCTTCAAAATAATTGGGGGGGAGTGGGAAAAAGTGAGTGGGACCATAAATAAAACAAAACCAAATTGGCCAAGCGTTTTTCATTGTTTGAGCTAGGTAATGTGTACACAGGAGGAGGTATCATCATATTAGTCTCTCCACTTGTATATATGTTTGAATTTTTCCATAATAAAAGATTAGAAAACAAAAGAAGAAGAAAAAAGTTGTTTGGGGACATGCCAACTTTCAGGTGCCTATGAAATAAGCAAGTGGAAACATATTTGGAGCTTAAGAGATTGGTCCAGGCTAGAGAAGTAAACTGAGATCAGAGGACGGATGGCACTTGACGCCATGAGACTGGATAAGGTCACCTGAGGAGTGAGTAACGAGGGAGAGAAATATGAGGATAGAGTCTTGAGTCCTCAACATTTAGAGTTCAAGAACATTCAGAAGATCCAGCCAAGAGCAGCCAGTGAAAACCAGAGAAGTGGTATGTGCTGGAAGTTGAGTGAGCAAAGGTTTAAAGAACAAGCCCATTATTGTCTCTGTCAAATGCTGCTGAGACACGGAGCACAATGAGGGCAGAGAACTGACCACTGGACTTAGCACCATGGGTTCTTCTGTTTTTTGTTTTTTAAAAAAAATATTTTGATCTAATTTATTTTTTTTATTTTTTATTTATTATTGTCGGCTGTGTTGTGTCTTCGTTGCTGCGCGCGGGCTTTCTCTAGTTGCAGTGAGCGGGGGCTACTCTTCGTTATGGTGCGCGGGCTTCCCATTGCGGTGGCTTCTCTTGTTGCGGAGCACGGGCTCTAGGTACACGGGCTTCACTAGTTGTGGCATGAGGGCTCAGTAGTTGTGGCTCATGGGCTCTAGAGTGCAGGCTCAGTAGTTGTGGCACACGGGCTTAGTTGCTCTGTGGCATGTGGGGTCTTCCTGGGGCTCAAACCCCTGTACCCTGCCTTGGCACGTGGATTCTTAACCACTGCGCCACCAGGGAAGCCCCTGGGTTTTTTTCTTCTAATTTTTATTTTATATTGTAGCATAGATGATTAGCAGTGTTGTGTTAGTTTCAGGTGTACAGCAAAGTGAGTCATTTATATATATACATGTATGTATTCTTTTTCAAATTCTTTGTCCATTTAGGTTATTACAGAATATTGAGCAGAGTTCCCTGTGCTATACAGTAGATCCTTGTTGGTTACCTATTTTAAATATTGTAGGGTGTACATGTCAATCCCAACTTCCCAATCAGTCCCTCCCCCACTTCCCACCCTCCACGCCAGTAAACGTAAGTTTCTTCTCTAAGTCTGTGAGTCTGTTTCTGTTTTGTAAATAAGTTCATTTGTATCATTTTTTTGATTCTTCATATAAGCAATAAATGATATTTGTCTTTCTCTGACTTACTTCACTTAGTATGATAATCTCCAGGTCCATCCATGACATACAGATGGCAAAGAGGCACATGAAAAGATGCTCAACATCACTAATTTTTAGAAAAATGCAAATCAAAACTACAATAAGATATCTCCTCACACCAGTCAGAATGGCCATCATCAAAAAATCTACAAACAATAAACGCTGAAGAGGCTATGGAGAAAAGCGAACCCACCTACACTGTTGGTGGGAATGTAAATTGCTACAGCCACTATGGAGGACAGCATGGAGGGTCCATAAAAAAACTAAAAATAGAGTTACCGTATGATCCTCATTGGCAGGCAGATTCTTAACCACTGTGCCACCAGGGAATTCCCCATTATAGGGATTTTTTTAAAAAAAATCTTTATTGGAGTATAATTGCTTTGCAATGGTGTGTTAGTTTCTGCTTTATAACAAAGTGAATCAGCTATACATATACATATATCCCCATATCTCCTCCCTCTTGTGTCTCCCTCCCACCCTCCCTATCCCACCCCTCTAGGTGGTCACAAAGCACCGAGCTGATCTCCCTGTGCTATGTGGCTGCTTCCCACTAGCTACCTATTTTACATTTGGCAGTATATATAAGTCCATGTAAACTCACTTCATCTCAGTTTACCATCCCCCACCCCCTGTCCTAAAGTCCTTGCTCGACATCTGCATCTCTATTTCTGTCCTGCCCCTAGGTTCTTCATAACTCTTTTTTTTTAGATTCCATATATATGTGTTACCATATGGTATTTGTTTTCCTCTTTCTGACTTACTTCACTCTGTATGACAGACTCTAGTTCATTTGTATCATTTTTTTGATTCTTCATATAAGCAATAAATGATATTTGTCTTTCTCTGACTTACTTCACTTAGTATGATAATCTCCAGGTCCATCCATGACATACAGATGGCAAAGAGGCACATGAAAAGATGCTCAACATCACTAATTTTTAGAAAAATGCAAATCAAAACTACAATAAGATATCTCCTCACACCAGTCAGAATGGCCATCATCAAAAAATCTACAAACAATAAACGCTGAAGAGGCTATGGAGAAAAGCGAACCCACCTACACTGTTGGTGGGAAAGTAAATTGCTACAGCCACTATGGAGGACAGCATGGAGGGTCCATAAAAAAACTAAAAATAGAGTTACCGTATGATCCTGCAATCCCACTCCTGGGCATATATCCGGAGAAAGTGTTCACTGCAGCACTGTTTACAATAGCCGAGACATGGAAGCAACCTAATGTCCATTGACAGATGAATGGATAAGAAGAAGTGGTTCATATATACAATGGAACATTACTCGGCCATTAAAAATAATGAAATGATGTCATTTGTGGCAACATGGAGCACTATCGGTTATACCTCGACTAAAGCAGATATGGTTGAGCAGGGAGGGTCAAAGGGTGAAGGCTCAACTGTCATCAGTTACAGAGAACAAGAGGAAAGAAAGTGGTGTTTCTAAACCTTGACATTACTGACATTTTAGACCTCATGGTTCCTTGCTGTGAAGGGCTATACTGTGTATCACAGGATGAAAACATCTCTGGTCTCTACATACTAGATGCCAGTAGCATCTCTTGCCACAGTTCTTCTTTTTTTTTTTTTACATCTTTTTCCTCTTTCTGACTTACTTCACTCTGTATGACAGACTCTAGGTCCATCGACCACACTACAAATAACTCAATTTCACTTCTTTCTAAGGCTGAGTAAATTCTGTTCTATATGTGCCACATGTTCTTTATCCATCATCTGTTGATGGACATTTAGGTTGCTTCCATGTCCTGGATATTGTAAATAGAGCTGCAATGAACATTGTGGTACATGATTCTTTTTGAATTATGGTTTTCTCAGGGTATATGCCCAGTAGTGGGATTGCTGGGTCATATGGTAGTTCTATTTTTAATTTTTTAAGGATCCTCCATAATGTTCTCCATAGTGGCTGTATCAATTTACATTCCCACCAACAGTGCAAGAGGGTTCCATTTTCCCCACACCATCTCCAGCATTTATGGTTTGTAGATGTTTTGATGATGGCCATTCTGACTGGTGTGAGATGATACCTCAATGCACTTTTGATTTGCATTTCTCTAATGATTAGTGATGTTGAGCATTCTTTCATGTGTTTGTTTGCAATCTGTATATCTTATTAGGAGAAATGTCTATTTAGGTTTTCTGCCCATTTTTGCACTGGGTTGTCTGTTTTTTTGATATTGAGCTGCATGAGCTGCTTGTAAATTTTGGAAATTAATCCTTTGTCAGTTGCTTCATTTGCAAATATTTTCTACTATTCTGAGGGTTGTCTTTTCATCTTGTTTATGGTTTCCTTTGTTGTGCAAAAGCTTTTAAGTTTCATTAGGTCCCATTTGTTTATTTTTGTTATTATTTCCATTTCTCTAGGAGGTAGGTCAAAAAGGAACTTGCTGTGGTATATGTCATAGAGTGTTCTGCCTATCTTTTCCTCTAAGAGTTTTACAGTGTCCAGGTTTACATTTAGGTCTTTAATCCATTTTGAGTTTATTTTTGTGTATGGTGTTTGGGAGTGTTCTAATTTCATTCTTTTACATGTAGCTGTCCAGTTTTCCCAGCACCACTTATTGAAGAGGCTGTCTTTTCTCCATTGTATATTCTTACCTCCTTTATCAATAATAAGGTGACCATATGTGCATGGGTTTATCTCTGGGCTTTCTATCCTGCTCCACTGATCTATATTTCTGCTTTTGTGCCAGTACCATACTGTCTTGTTTACTGTAGTTTTATAGTAGAGTCTGAAGATAGGGAGCTTGATTCCTCCAGCTCCATTTTTCTTTCTCAAGGATGCTTTGGCTATTTGGGGTCTTTGGTGTTTCCATACAAATTGTGAAACTTTTTGCTCTAGTTCCGTGAAAAATGCCATTGGTACTTTGATAGGGATTGCATTGAATCTGCAGGTTGCTTTGGGTAGTATAGTCATTTTCACAATGTTGATTCTTCCAATCCAAGAACATGGTATATCTCGCTATCTGTTTGTATCATCTTTAATTTCTTTCATCAGTGTCTTATAGTTTTCTGCATACAGGTCTTTTGTCTCCTTAGGTAGGTTTATTCCTAGGTATTTTATTCTTTTCATTGCAATGGTAAATGGGGGTGTTTCCTTAATTTCTCTTTTAGATTTTTCAGCATTGGTGTATATGAATGCAAGAGATTTCTGTGCATTAATTTTGTATCCTGCTACATTACCAAATTCATTGATTAGCTCTAGTACTTTTCTGGTAGAGTCTTGAGGATTTTCTATGTATAGTATCATGTCATCTGCAAAGAGTAACAGCTTTACTTCTTCTTTTCTGATTTGGATTCCTTTAATTTCCTTTTCTTCTCTGATTGCTGTGGCTAAAACTTCCATAACTACGTCGAATAATAGTGGTGAGAGTGGGCAACCTTGTCTTGTTCCTGATCTTAGAAGAAATGTTTTCAGTTTTTCACCATTGAGAACCATGTTGGTTGTGGGTTTGTAATATATGGCCTTTATTATGTTGAGGTAAGTTCCCTCTATGCCTACTTTCTGGAAGGTTTTTATCATAAATGGGTGCTAAATTTTGTCAAAATCTTTTTCTGCATCTATTGAGATGATCACATGGTTTTTATTCTTCAAATTGTTAATATGGTGTATCACATTGATTGATTTGTGTATATTGAAGAATCCTTGCATTACTGGGTTAAATCCCACTTCATCGTGGTGTATGATCCTTTTAATGTGGTTGGATTCTGTTTGCTAGTATTTTGTTGAGGATTTTTGCATCTATGTTCATCTGTGATATTGGCCTGTAGTTTTCTTTCTTTGTGATGTCTTTGTCTGGTTTTGTTATTAGGGTGATGGTGGCCTCGTAGAATGAGTTTGGGAGTGTTCCTCCCTCTGCTATATTTTGGAAGAGTTTGAGAAGGATAGGTCTTAGCTCTCTCTAAATGTTGCTAGAATTCGCCTATGAAGCCATCTGGTCCTGGGCTTTTGTTTGTTGGAAGATTTTTAATCACGGTTTAAATTTCAGTGATTGTGATTTGTCTGTTTATATTTTCTATTTCTTCCTGGTTCAGTCTGGGAAGGTTGTACCTATCTCAGCAGTAATCTTATATTTATTTTCATGATTACTTCATTCATGTCTGTCTCTCCCCATAGAGGCCAGTTCTGAGATACAGAACTCATGCCAGTCACGCCTGTATTAAAACAGATGCTCAATAAATTTTGATGATTGATTGGATGGAGAAAGGCCACTCTATTTTACACTCATCTCCAAGTCACTGTGTGTTCCCACTGATTCTTTATTTGCACCATTCTTACAGATATTATTTTTTTAACATCTTTTTTGGAGAATAATTGCTTTACACTGGTGTGTTACTTTCTGCTTTAGAACAACGTGAATCAGCTATACATATATCCCCATATCTCTTCTCTCTTGTGTCTCCCTCCCACCCTCCCTATCCCAACCTTCTAGGTGGTCACAAAGCACCAAACTGATCTCCCTGTGCTATGAAGCTGCTTCACACTAGCTATTTTACATTTGGTAGTTTATATATTTCCATGCCACTCTCTCACTTCGTCCCAGCTTATCCTTCCCCTTCCCCATGTCCTCAAGTCCATTCTCTACATCCCCTGCAATGAACATTGTGGCACATGACTCTTTTTGAATTATGGTTTTCTCAGGGTATATGCCCAGTAGTGGGAATTCTGTGTTGTATGGTAGTTTTATTTTTAGTTTTTTAAGGAACCTCCACACTGTTCTCCCTAGTGGCTGTATCAATTTACATTCCCACCAGCAGTGCAAGAGGGTTCCCTTTTCTCCACACCCTCTACAGCATTTATTGTTTCTAGATTTTTTTATGATGGCCATTCTGACCGGTGTCAGATGATACCTCATTGTAGTCTTGATTTGCATTTCTCTAATGATTAGTGATGTTGAGCATCCCTTCATGTGTTTGTTGGTAATCTGTATATCTTCTTTGAAGAAATGTCTCCTTAGTTCTTCTGTCCATTTCGGATTGGGTTGTTTGGTTTTTGGTATTGAGCTGCATGAGCTGCTTGTATATTTTGGAGATAAATCTGTTGACAGTTGCTTCATTTGCAAATATTTTCTCCCATTCTAAGGGTTGTCTTTGCATCTTGTTTATGTTTTCCTTTGCTGTGCAAAAGCTTTTAAGTTTCATTAGGTCCCATTTGTCTATTTTTGTTTTTATTTCCATTTCTCTAGG
>NC_041214.2:38068383-38137079 GCF_002837175.3 Physeter macrocephalus
TTTTCCTCTAAAAGTTTTATAGTGTCTGGCCTTACATTTAGGTCTTTAATCCATTTTGAGTTTATTTTTTTGGTATGGTGTTAGGGAGTGTTCTAATTTCATTCTTTTACATGTAGCTGTCCAGTTTTCCCAGCACCACCTATTGAAGCGGCTGTCTTTTCTCCTTTGTATATTCTTGCTTCCTTTATCAAAAATAAGGAGACCTTATGTGCGTGGTATATCTCTGGGCTTTCTACCCTGTTCCATTGACCTATATTTCTGTTTTTGTGCCAGTGCCATACTGTCTTGATTACTCTAGCTTTGTAGTATAGTCCGAAGTCTGGAAGCCTGATTCCTCCAGCTCAATTTTTCCTTCTCAAGATTGCACTGGCTATACGGGGTCTTTTCAGTTTCCATACAAATTGTGAAATTTCTTCTTCTAGTTCTGTGAAAAATGCCATTGGTAGTTTGATAGGGATTGTATTGAATCTGTAGACTGCTTCGGGTAGTATAGTCATTTTCACAATGTTGATTCTTACAATCCAAGAACATGGTATACCTCTCCATCTATTTGTATCATCTTCAACTTCTTTCATCAGTGTCTTATAGTTTTCTGCATACAGGTCTTTTGTCTCCTTAGGTAGGTTTATTCCTAGGTATTTTATCCTTTTTGTTGCAGTGGTGATGGGAGTGTTTCCTTAATTTCTCTTTCAGATTTTTCATCATTAGTTTATGGGAATGCAAGAGATTTCTGTGCATTAATTTTGTATCCTGCTGCTTTACCACAAACATTGATTACCTCTAGTAGTTTTCTGGTAGCATCTTTAGGATTCTCTATGTATAGTATCATGTCATCTGCAAACAGTGACAGCTTTACTTCTTCTTTTCAGATTTGGATTCCTTTTATTTCTTTTTCTTCTCTGATTGCTGTGGCTAGAACTTCCAAAACTATGTTGAATAAGAGTGGTGAGAGTGGGCAACCTTGTATTGTTCCTGATCTTAGTGGAAATGGTTTCAGTTTTTCACCATTGAGAATGATGCTCGCTGTGGGTTTGTCATATATGGCCTTTATTATGTTGAGGCAAGTTCCCTCTATGCCTACTTTCTGGAGGGTTTTTATCATAAATGGGTGTTGAATTTTGTCAAAAACTTTTTCTGCATCTATTGAGATGATTATATGGTTTTCCTCCTTCAGTTTGTTAATATGGTTTACCAAATTGATTGACTTGTGTATGTTGAAGAATCCTTGCATTCCTGAGATAAAACCCACTTGATCATGGTGTATGATCCTTTTATGTGCTGTTGGATTCTGTTTGCTAGTATTTGTTGAGGCTTTTTGCATCTATGTTCATCAGTGATATTGGCCTGTAGTTTTCTTTCTTTGTGACATCTTTGTCTGCTTTTGGTATCAGGGTGATGGTGGCCTCATAGAATGAGTTTGGCAGTGCTCCTCCCTATTCTGTATTTTGGAAGAGCTTGAAAAAGAGAGGTGTTATCTCTTCTCTAAATGTTTGATAGAATTCACCTGTGAAGCCATCTGGTCCTGGGCTTTTGTTTGTTGGAAGATTTTTAATCACAGTCTCAATACCAGTTCTTTTGATTGCTCTGTTTATATTTTCTATTTCTACCTGCTTCAGTCTGGGAAGGTTGTGCTTTTCTATGAATTTGTCCATTTCTTCCAGGTTGTCCATTTTATTGGCATATAGTTGCTTGTAGTAATCTCTCATCATCCTTTGTATTTCTGCAGTGTCAGTTATTATGTCTCCTTTTTCATTTCTAATTCTATTGATTTGAGTCTTCTCCCTTTTTTTCTTGATGCGTCTGGCTAATGGTTTATCAATTTTTTTTTACCTTCTCAATGAACAAGCTTTAATTTTACTGATCTTTGCTATTGTTTCCTTCATTTCTTTTTCATTTATTTCTGACCTGATCTTTATGATTTCTTTTCTTCTACTAACTTTGGGGTATTTTTGTTCCTCTTTCTCTAATTGCTTTAGGTGTAAGGTTAGGTTTTTTATTTGAGATGTTTCTTGTTTCTTGAGGTAGGATTGTATTGCTATAAACTTCCCTCTTAGAACTGCTTTTGCTGCATCCCATATGTTTGGGGTGGTCGTGTTTTCATTGTCATTTTTTTCTTGGTATTTTTTATTTCCTCTTTGATTTCTTCAGTGATCTCTTGGTTATTTAGTAGTGTATTGTTTAGCCTCCATGTGTTTGTAATTTTTACAGATTTTTTCCTGTAATTGATATCTAGTTTCCTAGCGTTGTATTCAGAAAAGATACTTGATATGATTTCAATTTTCTTAAATTTATCAGGGCTTGATTTGTGATGCAAGATATGATCTGTCCTGGAGAATGTTCCATAAGCACTTGAGAAGAAAGTGTACTCTGTTGTTTTCGAATGGAATGTCCTATAAATACCAATTAAGTCCATCTTGTTTAATGTATCATTTAAAGCTTGTGTTTCCTTATTTATTTTCATTTCGGATGATCTTTCCATTGGTGAAAGTGGGGTTTTAAAGCCCCCTACTATGATTATGTTACTGTCGATTTCCCCTCTTATGGTTGTTAGCATTTGCCTTATGTATTGAGGTGCTCCTATGCTGGGTGCATAAATATTCACAATTGTTATATCTTCTTCTTTGATTGATCCCTTGATCATTATGTAGTGTCCTTCTTTGTCTCTTGTAATAGTCTTTATTTAAAAATCTATTTTGTCTGATATGAGAATTGCTCCTGCAGCTTTCTTTTGATTTCCATTTGCATGGAATATCTTTTTCCATCCTTTCACTTTCAGTCTGTATGTGTCCCTAGGTCTGAAGTGGGTCTCTTGTCAACAGCATATATATGGGTCTTGTTTTGGTATCCATTCAGCCAGTCTATGTCTTTTGATTCGATCATCTAATCCATTTACATTTAAGGTAGTTAATGATATGTATATTCCTATTAACATTTTCTTAATTGTTTTGGGTTTGTTATTTTAGGTCTTTTCCTTCTTTTGTTGTTTCTTCCCAGAGCAGTTCCTTTAGCAGTTGTTGTAAAGCTGGTTTGGTGGTGTTGAATTCTCCTAGCTTTTGCTTGTCTGTAA
Organism: Physeter macrocephalus; assembly: GCF_002837175.3. Classification (NCBI taxonomy): domain Eukaryota; kingdom Metazoa; phylum Chordata; class Mammalia; order Artiodactyla; family Physeteridae; genus Physeter; species Physeter macrocephalus. Next base: position 38,071,451 of record NC_041214.2, read on the forward strand.
ATGTTTTAATTTCTCTGTCAAATCGGAATGAGAGCCTTGCTGTGTACAGTAATCTTAGCTGTAGTTTTTTCCCTTTCATCACTTTAAATATGTCCAGCCACTCCTTTCTGGCTTGCAGAGTTTCTGCTGAAAGATCAGCTGTTAACCTTATGGGGATTCCCTTGTATGCTATTGGATGTTTTTCGCTTGCTGCTTTTAATATTTTTTCTTTGTATTTAATTTTTGACAGTTTAATTAGTATGTGTCTTGGCATGTTTCTCCATGGATTTATCCTGTATTGGACTCTCTGCACTTCCTGGACTTGACTGACTATTTCCTTTCCCATATTAAGGAAGTTTTCAACTATAGTCTCTTCAAATATTTTCTCAGTCCCTTTCTTTTTCTCTTCTTCTTCTTGGACCCCTATAATTTGAATGTTGGTATATTTAATGTTGTCCCAGAGTTCTCTGAGGCTGTCCTCAATCCTTTTCATTCTTTTTTCTTTATTCTGCTCTGCAGTAGTTATTTCCACTATTTTATCTTCCAGGTCACTTATGAGTTCTTCTGCCTCAGTTATTCTGCTATTGATTCCTTCTAGAAAATTTTTATTTCATTTATTGTGTTGTTCATCATTGTTTGTTTGCTCTTTAGTTCTTCTAGGTCCTTGTTCAATGTTGCTTTTATTTTCTGCTTTCTATTTCCAAGGTTTTGGATCATCTTTACTATCATTACTCTGAATTCTTTTCCAGGTAGACACCTATTTACTCTTCATTTTTTAGGTCTGGTGGGATCTGCTGTGTGTTTCTCTGTCTTCTCATTTTGCTTATCTTACTCTGTTTGGGGTCTCCTTTTCACATTGTTTTTGGTGTCTGCCCCCAGTGGTTAAATTTCGTTCAATTGGTTTTGTAGGCTTCCTGGTGGAGGGGACTGGTGCCTGTGTTCTGGTTGATGAGGCTGGATCTTCTCTTTCTGGTGGGCAGGACCATGTCTGGTGGTGTGTTTTGGGGTGTCTGTTACCTTATTTTGATTTTAGGCAACCTCTGTGCTAATGGGTGGGGTTGTGCTCCTATCTTTCTCGTTGTTTGGCATATGGTGTCCAGCACTGTAGCTTGCTGGTCATTGAGTGGAGCTGGGTTTTAGCATTGAAATGGAGATCTCTGGGAGAGCTTTCACCATTTGATATTACATGGAGCTGGGAGGTCTCTTGTGGACCAGTGTCCTGAAGTTGGCTCTCCCACCTCAGAGGCACAGACCTGACAGCTGGCCAGAGCACCAAGACCCTGTCAGCCACATGGCTCAGAAGAAAAGGAGAAAAAAGGAAAGAAAGAAAAATATAAATATAATAAAATAAAGTTTTTAAAATTAAAATTAAATAGTAATAAAAAAAAGAAAAAAGAAAGAAACGAAGAAGAGAGCAACCAAACCAAAAAGCAAATCCCCCAATTATAACAAGCACTAAAATCTAAACTAAAAAAAAAAAAACAATAGAAAGTCAGAACCCTAGGACAAATGGTAAAAGATAAGCTATACAGACAAATCACACAAAGAAGCATACACATACACACTCACAAAAAGAGAAAAAGGGAAAAATATATATATCTCTTTTTGGAAGTCTGAAGTCTTCTGCCAGTGTTCAGTAGGGGTTCTGTAGGAGTTGTTCCACATGTAGATGTATTTCTGATGTATTTGTGGGGAGGAAGGTGATCTCCATGTCTTACTCCTCCGCCATCTTGAAGGTCTCGCTCTTACAGATTTTATTTTATCCTACCTTGCATTAGGGCTCTTCCTGTACAAATCTTATCTCCTGCACCAGTTAACCAGCTCTTTGTTGGTCATAACCATGACTTATTTACCTTTGAACTCTTCTCTGTGTCTACCAAAATGCCCTACAAGTAGGAAGCACTTTACAGGTTTTTATTGAGTTTAACAAAATTTGGTGGAAAATGAAGGCTCTCCAGTCTTGAAGGAAGTGTGGTGTGCTCCACCTTCTCCAAAATCTGATCCACAAACTGCAGGTTGGAAATTGAACCTCAATAAAGAGCCATGTCTTGTGGCTCTCTGTTTTACTTATCAAGAAATCTATGCACACCTTGGGGTAAAAGCATTGCTCTAATTCCATGAGGGATAAAAAAAATAAGTAAATAAATTTCACCTCCTTTACCTAATCCAGTGAATCAACAGAAGCTGATTATAGTGCTGTGTTGAGATGGATCCTTCAGGCTGGAGTCCATAATTGGTAAGTAATGTCTACCATGGGCACAGGAAGGGAGAGTGGCAGTACATACGCCAGGTATCTGCTTTCCCTTACACAGAAAGATAATGTCAAGCAGATAGTGCAAACAGTGTACATTGGAAGGATGTAGAGAAGGGGGAGATCACTTCAGACTGACATGGTCAAGGAGGGCATCACAAGGAAGAAAGAGAGGAGATGGAAATTGAAGAAAAAGTGATATTCAAATAAACATTGAAGATGAAGGCAGGGAGGGATTAGGGGAGGGATGGAGTGGGAGTCTGGGTTAGAAGATACAAACTATTATATAGAGAATGGATAAACAACAAGGTCCTACTATATTACACAGATAACTATATGCGATGCCCTGTGATAAACCATAATGGAAAAGAATATGAAAAAGAATGTATATGTATAGCTGAATCACTTCGCTGTACAGCAGAAATTAACACAACATTGCAAATCAATTACACTTCAAAAAAATTTAAAAATATTTTTTAAAAAGATGGAGGCAGGAAAAGGCATTACAGGATGGGGTACCTAGCACAGACCGAGACACAGAGGTGGGCATGCAGAAGGAATCTGCATGGCACAGTGAGAAGTACAGTCTGGCTGGAAGGACAGTTCTTGACTGAGATTAGTGAAGGATGTGGTTGAAAGGCCTTGGATGTCAGACTAAATCATTAGCGACAGGGTGCCACGAAAATCTTCTGAGATGATAGGGAATGATGCACATAATAAAGCACAAAAGGTTAAGTAACTTGGTTTACATTACTTGTTTCACTATCAGCAGAGTCAGGCCTTCAGTAAAGATTCCAAATACTTGTCTAATATTTACTGCCCTTTACCTCACAATCTAGTACTAAAGCCACTAGATGATTCTTTGTCAGAGCTTAAAAATAAACTGTCAAGGTCAGTTTATGCAGCAGGAATATGAGAAAAAAGAGAGAAGAATATCCTCACACTTTACCCTATTTCCCCAATTTCCTTTTTCTCCAGATGACCCTGGGACTCCATGATAACCCTGGAAAAAGAAAAATAAACATGCAAAGAATCCTTGTTACATTAGTCACACCAGAAACTTTTTTCACGTACTTTCGCATTCTAGCCAAGAGCAGAAAGTTCTAAATCTGACTGTGCAACAGACTAGATGCCCTGAACAATCTTCTCTTTGAAAAACAATTTAAAATCCAGATAACAAATTAAATTACACCTTACATACATCCATGAGCTGATAAAGAAAAAGAGAAATCCTTAGAGTTCAAAATAAACAGAAAGCAGGAATCTAGGGAAGTCATAGCCATTGGCTGCCTTAAGGACTTCTGTTCACTCTGTAAATGTGTGATGTGAAAAACCACATTTATCTTAAAGTGGTCGCAGGAGGTAGCATCACCAAGTACATAGCAGAAGCAAACAATCCCCACTCAGGCCTCAGTGTCTTCTCGCAGATAAAGTTCCATCAAAAATAAGCTTCAATCAAGTCACAACACACATGAGGGAGACACCATGAGGGAGAAGCCAGCAGAACCAACAGACAACAAATCAGACTTGGAGTGACTATAGATATCAGAATTATCATAATGTAAAATCTTTAATACATTTAAATAACCAAAAAGAATGAGTTAAAAAAAAACAAGCCACTACATTTTTTTAAAAAAAGGACCAAGCAGATTTGAGAGAGAATCAAATAGAACTTCTTGAAGTGAAAATTAGAATAACCTAAATTAAAAATCCAATTGACAGTTTAAATGCTATGTTAAACACAAGTGACATAAGGATTGGTGAGCTAGAAGCTGAAGAAATTATTCAGAATGCAGCACAGAAAGATAAATAAATAGAAAATATGAAAGAGAGGCTAAGAGATATTGATGATAAAATGAGAAGGTCTGCAAAAGTTTAATTAGACTTCCATGAGGAGATCATAGAGAAAATTGGAAAATTAAAAACTTCAAAATGATAATCTGTTAAGGATTTTCAAAAACTTAGAGAAGGTACAAATGCTCAGATTCAAAAGCCTAATAAGTCCCAAACAGGATAAATGGAAAGAAATCCACACCTGGACACATCATATTGAAACAGCAGAAAACTAGAAACAAAAGGAAATTTGTAAAGCAGCCTGATATTTTTTTTAAAACTGCTGACAAAGGAACAACAATTATTTTATGGATAACTTCTTAACAGCAAAAATGAAAGAGAAGACAGGAGAATATAAAATTACATTTCCAAAGTGCTGAGAGAAAATGGTTTACTCAAGAACAATCTCTCAAGAAAAAGGGTGAGATCATGAGATTTTTCATGAAAAAAAAAAAACAACCCAGGGAGTTTACAACCTTCATTAAAGAAAAACTCTAAAAGTTGTACCTAGGCAAAAGAAACATCATCTTTTCATGCTTTTTTGAAGGCATCAGTGATAGTAATAAAAATGAGGGTAAAGTCAGATAAGCATCTGGCATAAATAAAGCAATAATTATAACAACATCTCATCAGTGTAAATTAACAAAATGAAAACATGGAAATAAAATACTGGACAATAATATGAGACATGGGAGCTAAGTTTCTAAGGTCCTTGTATTTTGAAGATAATAGCAAATATATAAATTAACTTTAGACATTTTTGAGCATGCATGTTTATTTAAATTTCTAGACTAATCATGACACATATAGAGAGTATTAATGCCAAACTAGTGGGGGCAGGGAGGGGCTGGGGACAAAAAATGAGAAACTTTCTGTACCTGTTCTCCATCCAAGCCATCAGGACCTTCCTCACCAGGATTGCCCTGTGGAGCAAAGGAAGATGAGAATGTTAGGGACAGGAGGACCATGTTACATGGTTATTGCTTTGATGTTAATTTCCTTGCTAATATCATTCTCAGTTGGTAGAAGAACCTAGACCTTCCAAAACAACATTTGTATACTGCATTCAAGTATTAAAAAGCAATAGTTAACTTTCTTCCTGAAATGGATAGTAGCATTATATACTGTTTTTTCTGACAGTTTCGGGTGCTAAAGAAAAAGATAAGAAGAAAAAGGAACTAGGATTTTGAATGGACAAAAAGACTTCCTTTTAAACTTTTACACAGGGACAAGTACTGTAACTCACAGAACTGAATGAAACATTTCTCATGGGTGTCTACATGCTAACGTTGGTCCTTTTGCCACTGACTTTTTTTTCATAGTTTTACATTCTTTTATTCTGAAGCTAAGGCACACAAAAGTAGCCTGAGAATATGCCATTGACTTTTTTTTTATTTAAAAAGACTGGCAAATATGCCTGAATTAATCTGCATAATGGAAACTTGGAAGATGGCAGAATAAGTAGGAATTAAATGGGTGTGTATGTGTGTGTGTGCATTTTGAAAGACAATTAAAAGATAAACTTCTTTAGAAAAGAACTGAAAAACAGGCTAACTAGTCATGAGAGCAAAAAAACTGGCAGCTGCATTGTGACAGTTCATCAAGTATTGCATCACTTTCAAATTATGGACCCTTCGTTTTGCCAACTATCTCAAAATGACAGTTAATATATTTATTATAAAGCATCTTTTGAAGAAAAATATTTGGAGTTTTGCAAGCAGAATAAGATGCATTTCACATGTGTGGGATGGTTGGTTGATTTACTCCTACTGGCCGCACAAGGAAATCAAGTTTCAGGCATTTCTTTAGCAAAAGTACAGCTGAGTTAGTGCATGAAAATAAGCATACGAAACTCTTGGACTAAAATTACATGCCGTGTTTGGCACAGGCCATAGGGGTGGATCAGTGGTACCAGGAGACCTGAATAAAGGAGTTCTATCAGCCCTTGTCTGACCTGTTCACCACTTTGTAAACATTCCCAAGGATAATGTGGGAACAGAGAAGGTACCTAGTAAATGTTTTTTGAATGAATGAATGAATGAATGAGCAAGTGGATACTTTGCTTCTGAATCTGAATATACAGTCATTCTCTATTATACCAGCCCTGTCCTAGCATCCCTCTCCCACCTGACACCCAGCTTGACCAGACCCTCCTGACCACACCTTGATTTCAGGACCAACTCTTCCAAATAAACATGATAAACTGGTGGCTCAGTAATTATATAGTTAGCAAGCCTTGAAAATTATCATATAGATCTCTACCTTAAACCTGAAATACATGCCTTACAAATAGCCATTCATTAGCGTGGCAGTTTGGCCATTAATAGCATCTGACATATCCCCTTTTCTAAAAGTTTTAAGCCCCACCTCACTCAAGCAAGGAAAAACAAATGAACTTGGTATTGCAGTTCCCAAAGAATCTGTTCTCCAGTTTGAGAAGAGTAAGGAAGGTCACTCACCTTTTCTCTTGAAAATCCACTCACTCCCTAAAATTAAGAAGAAATAAAAGCAACTGAGCTTGAATAAGACTTTTAAACCATTGTTTCATTTAGGAAACCATGTGTTCCTTAATTTCAAGAAAATGTAATTTTTAGATCAAAATGAAGATTTCTCCTCCAGCAAACCATAGTGGACATCGCAGCATTCTGATTACTACCATTCCCCTGCACCTGTGATGTGAAGAAAATTGCACCCTGTATATCCTCACACAGTAGGGGTGAGCTGGAAACAGTAGTGACTTGCCACTTATTATAACAATCATATTTTGTCAAACAAAAATGAGAACACACTGGCTAACAAGCATGAGAAGGCTTCCAAGAACAACAGGACAAATTAATTGAAAGAGAAACTTGTTAGAATATACAGACTATGGTCACGGTGATCAGAAAAACTCTGTAGGATTCTGAGGTTGTAGACAAAACTTTCTGGCCTTACTAAAGGAGATTCTCTTATCCTGGAAGGTTAAGGGACATTTAAGGCAAACACTAAAAAAAAGCTGCTCCACTCGTTATCCCTTTAGCCTTTAATATTTCATCGTTCTCAAGCCCAACTTCCAACTGCCAGTTTTGTGACTCTTCTCCTGAGGGTGTTTTCCTGGGACCAGAGTCTGTCCATGCACAGGATAGGCCAGAAGTGCTGGGGAATTAATATCCCCTGGAAGCAGCCCTCAGCTAATGCCTGACAGGATTTGGTGTATGAATACCCCAACTCCCTCACCCCTCGAGTGGAATAACATAGAGGAGCACGTTCTTCCACACTGGCTCCTACTGTTCCCCAGCAGGACTAAGCTCTCTCCACCCACAGTGGTAATTGAATGATAAGGCACCCTTTTTAGGCCACCTGTCTAACTTCTCTACTCCCCTACCAGTGTTTACTTTGGTACCCTCCCAATAAACTATTTACACTTGTTTCCTTTTCTCAGGCTCTACTTCTGGGAAACCCTCAAACTGAGAAAAAGCTAAAACATCATAGTTATGCTGAAGAATTAAGATTTCTCTCAAACCTAAGGGATAAAACAGAGATAGGGAAAGAATTCCACAGCTTAAGGTCACACTCACCTTGGGTCCTCTCATACCCCAGCATCCTTCCTCACCTCGGGGTCCAGGAAGACCTTGGGGGCCTCTTTCTCCCTGTAGAATAACGATACACATGGAGACAGTCCAGCAACTATCTAAACGACCACCCAATCAATTCCAACCAGCGATAACGACTGTCAGAATGACGAAAATATGGTACGGTCCTTATGATTACTTCCACATCCTCAAAGACATGATTGGATCACCTGCAAGAGCAATCAGAATGCTCATCCATCAACTGCCCATATTGATGATTCCAAGTCATACAAATCTGAATTATCTAGATTTTTGATCAATTCAGTCAAGCCACGTGGGCAAAACTTAAGCATTCAAACAAAACAGAAGGTGTATCTAAACATTTCCTTCAGGCAGCTAAAACTGGATGAAAGTTTCCTTGTGGTTCCACAAAGGATAAACCACATTATTTAACTCTTCCTCTTCTAGGTGAAATCCTGCCCGTCCCTAAGATATAGATCATATGTCACCTCCTCTTCTGAGAAGCTTTTTTCTGCTTCATTGCGGGTTATTATCTGTTTTTGTGTTATATTTCTGCTATAGTGTGAACTTCTTGGAGACAAGGACGATGCCTCATTTCTTTATCTCAGTGTTTCCAGCCCTAAGCACAGCGCCTGGCACACAGTATCATCCAATCAGGATTTGAAGAATGACTTCCTGAATTCTATTAACGAATATAACCTTTCGATCTAGTATTGGATAAGGAAGGGAATGATAGACATCATGCCCTTTGCCAAGCTGACTAAATATAAATTAGAAAGCACTGTATATCCCCTGAGCTTTCATCAAAAGAGGGTCTACAAATGTTAACATCTAACTTTGACTTAATGAGGCCAGAGAACTTCCCTACATAAGCTGCCCAGGACAGTAAAAGGGAACACGGGAAAGTAAGAGGTACTCTGGGTCTAGGTACTCTGGGTTTGTGTCCTAGAGTAATAGGGAAGAAACTCTGTATTCTATTACAAGTTAATCACTAAAGGGATGTTGCCTATAAGTTTAAAGTATACATAATGGCCCATCTCTGGGAACCCTGCCTCCCAGGTAATGAGCATTAAGCTAAAATACCTTTGTTTAGCTCACAGGAAACATCCTGACCAGGCCCACCTGTGAATGACTGCAGGAAGGAGGAAATTAACACGTCCCCTCTGGAGGCTGGCTGGAACCAGGAAATGTTTGACTTTACTTCCTCCCATTTCAGTATAAAAGAAGCCTGAATTCTACCTCAGGCAAGACAATTCTTTGGGACATGAGTCCACCACCTTCTTGGTCTGCGGGCTTTCCAAATAAAGTCGTTATTCCTTGCCCCAACACCTCACCTCTCAATTTATTGGCCTGTCATGGGGCAAGCACTATAAGCTTGGACTTGGTAACACTAGTTCTGCTTCTAGCTTGTTTTATGAGCACATGACTCTATAAGTAACAGTTTCCTCCACTGATAAAATATGAATCTGGATAATACTGATTCTAACCATTCATAGGATTGCTGCATTGAATACATGAGATACTGTATTGAAAGTACTTTGCAAATCACATGGAGTGGAAAATGAGGTGTTTTATACCTAACAGACAGCAAGAGCTAATGAGACAAGCATAAATTCTGGTTTCAGACAAACGTGGGTTCGGGTACATCTCCAGCACTTTGAGGAGTTTGGGATTTGGGGGACACAAGCCACCTGTCTCCTTGCATGTCCCTGCAATAAACCTTTCTCCACTCCAAACTCCATTTTGGTTTGCTTGGCCTCACTGTGCGTGGGGCACACAGACTTGCATTCAGTAACAATTATGCTGAGTGAAATAAGCCAAAAAGACAAATACTATATGATCCTATTTAATGAGGTACCTAGGGTAGTCAAATTCATAGAGACAGAGAGTAGAATAGTGGCTGCCTGGGGTTGCAGGGAGCAGGGAATGGGGAGTTAGCATTTAGTGGTTACAGATTTCCAGTTTGCAACATGGAAAGGGTTCTGGAGATGGGTGGTGGGGATACTTGCACAACAACATGAATGTACTTATTATCACTGAACTGTACACTTTAAAATGGTGATGATGGTAAAGTTGATGTTATGTGCATTTTACCACAGTTAAAAATTAAAAGGAAAATTGCAAAGGAAAAAACTCCCCACTCCCATGACTTCTATTTCCATTTTCTAAAGTTTCAGTTGCTGTACATACATGACTATGTGTTTTTTTCAAAATTAGTCCTCAGAAAAAAAATCAGTATTCCTAATTTGAATCTTCGCAAAGTCTTTACAAAGTTTCTTGTATTTGGAAGACTCTCCATTACTTAACTTTAAACAGCATAGTATTGACACACAGTCAGAGTTAATTTGAGATATTTATGGGATGTTTATAGAGGTCACCTACCAGATCAGTTTAAAAAGGGAAAATAAAAGGAGGTAAAGAAATCTAACAGAGATTATTTATTATATATGAGGGTGAGACCTCATAATTTCAAATGTTAGCTACCATGAAACAAGACTTTTAACAATCACTTTTACAAACAATAGAATTTGTGATTACATGGTGGAAACCATAAAAATATTCTTAGAAGAAAAACGAGGTAACGGGTTTTTGAAGCTGGAAGTAAAATTTGCAATGACAGACTTCTTAAACAGATTTAAAAGAGGTTTATCTTTTAAAACTTAGAAGTGAACACAATGTACTCTAGAAAGCCAGGTGAGATGTTTCCAAGAAGTGGCTTCAGCAATGCTGAAGAAACTGATATAGAAACTACACGGGAAGAATTTTTAATAAAAAGAGAAAAAAGAAGAATTTCTAATTTAATATATCTTTTTACATCATGAAAGACGTTAAAATGTTTATGTGTAACTGAGTATTATAAATAGACATTTGTCTAATTCACCTACATCCCTATAAGTTCATATTTTCTAATTGGGCAAAACATTTTTAGGATGTTCTCATGAGAAAATGGGAATTGTCTTATAATGGGCACATATGTTAAATTGTTTTGAGAAGAAAATTTGGGCTCACTGTGTTTATCATTCAGAATTAAGTTCTATAGTGTTTAAAAATTGGTATCCCATTTGCTCACAGCAGTTGCTTATTAAAGCTAACAAATATAGTCATGACTTAATGGAGAGAATTACATCACCAAAAGATTTTCAAATGTTGGGCTGGTGCAAGTTATTATATGAGAAAATGGAATTATAAGAAGAAAAGTACCTTATATTGTAAATGAAATGAGGAAATGTAGACACAATGTCTAGTGGTACCTCTGGCGCATAGGATGCTCTCAACAAATGTTAGCTGTTTTTGTTACTATCGAAGTTACATAACTATTTTTTGTGACCTTAGATAACCTAACTAATTTGATATATAACTGAGACTTTATGTGTGATCAGTGCATATGAAAACTACCATCTCATTATAGGTAAATTTTTAAAATATACAAAATCCATGAGTCTGGCAGATTGTATTTTCCAAAGATGGCCATGAGGAAATCACTGTACTCCTCTGCCCTGTGACCTTGCACTCCCGCATCGAGAGGAGGAGTCTAATCCCTCACTCCCTCTGGAATCTGGCCGACAAGCTACCACTTGACTTCTGAGGCTGCTCAGAGGCTGGTGACTTCAGGCCTGGGGTCCTGAAATGGACCCTCCCTGTGAGACCAAGCAGCCTTGCAGCTCCACCTCAGCCTGCCCTTCTGCATTCCAGTCCCTCCAGGCATGGAGAGGAAACCACCTCAGCAGCGGGTCCTCCAGCACCAGGATGGGGACAGTGAGGGGTGGGTGGGGAGGAGACCCCAGAAACCCAGCAAACAGCAGAAAACAGTTGCTTTTCCAGTTTCCCCACCCAGAGTCTGTGACTGTTGTTTTACACCATCAAGGGTTTTGTTGTTGTTTGGGGTAGGTGGGGGAATTAGATAACTGGAACATAAGTTGGTTACTTGTCCTTGTGTAACAGGGAAGAAGAAATCTGACTTCACATTAGATCCATTTCTTTTACTTTAACTGTAACCAAGCAAGACACTACTGGGTCTTCCTGGGACGGACCCCTCCCCCCATACCCTCTGCTGTAGCTCCTCTCTGAAGTACCTAGATAAACTGGAACATAAGTTGGTTACTTGTCCTTGTGTAACAGGGAAGAAGAAATCTGACTTCACATTAGATCCATTTCTTTTACTTTAACTGTAACCAAGCAAGACACTACTGGGTCTTCCTGGGACGGACCCCTCCCCCCATACCCTCTGCTGTAGCTCCTCTCTGAAGTACCTAGGTAATAGTATCTGATGCATATTTCCTGAGTTCTTCAGATACTAAAACCACCACCAAATGGAAGATATTAAGTACTTGATGATCATGAGCATGTATAGCCCCCAGACCTACTGGTGCCAAAGGAGAGATAATGTTAACCTAACACCCTGTTACCTCACCATCAGCCAATCAGAGTATTGTGCATGAGCTGATCACACACCCTGGGACGCCCCTCCCTCACCTGATCTTTAAAAATGCTTTGCTGACGTTACTGTTGAACCTAGTGGCCGGGCAGGAGTAAAGACGCAGACATAGAGAATGGACTTGAGGACACGAGGCAGGGGAGAAGAAGCTGGGAAGAAGTGAGAGAGTAGCATTGACATATACATACTACCAAATGTGAAATGGATCACTAGTGGGAAGCAGCCGCATAGCACAGGGAGATCAGCTCGGTGCTTTGTGACCACCTAGAGGGGTGGGATAGGGAGGGTGGGAGGGAGGCTCAAGAGGGAGGGGATATGGGGATATATGTATACATATAGATGATTCACTTTGTTGTACAGCAGAAATTAACATAACATTGTAAACCAACTATACTTCAATAAAATAAATTGAAAAAAATAGGAACCAACTGCTGTTGAACAAAATGGGGCTGGTTATATAAAGCACTGTGACCCTATATCAGGGGTTGGCAAATTATTCTGTAAAGGGTGAGAAAGAATATATTTCTGTCTTTAGGAGTCAAACCTTTTCTGTCACAACTTTGCAACTCTGCGCTGGTGGTGGGAAAGCAGCCATAGACAATACGCAAACAAATGAGCACGGCTGTGTTCCAATAAAACGTTGCTTACAGAAACTGAAATTTGAATTTCATACATTTTCATGTGTCATAAAATATTGTATTATTAATATTATGTTGATATTTGCACATATTTAAAAGTGTAAAATCCCATTTTTTGCTGATGGGCTGTGCAAAAATACAGGCTGTGGGCTGCACTTGGACTGCAGACCCATAGTTCGTCATTTCTACTCTATATAGAGAAGTATTGTGTAGCAATTAAAAATATTGTATTGATTTAGAAACATCCTTAATAGTATATGAAAATGTACCTGCTTAATAATCCTAAGCCTAAGGAAAAGACTGAGAGAAAAAGCACGAAAAACTCAAGAGTAGCTGATTCTCAGTGTTATAGATTTTACTACATTATAGTGGTTATACTTTTTCTTCCTTCCAAATTTTCTAGACTGAGCATAAATTAATTTTAAAATTAGAAAATATAGCTTTCATATGTATGCAAAGTTAATTGATAAGTGATCCAATGTGTTTTCAGGATATGTCCATTTGAAACAAAATTCAGATAATTAATGTCAAAATAAAATCTATACCCCAACAATTTTTATTTCTTTTACAATTCCTTTTAACATTTTAAGCTGCATAAAGTAAAAAAAAAAAAAAAAAAAAAAAGACTGGTCAAAGGTGAGATTGAGAACATGTATACAAAATCTGTGTTAATGTTTAAGATTTCCTTTCAAGTCTCAATTTGTGCTCTCATGCACAATTATTCTGGGAAAGGACTATCAGATAGTGGCAATTAGTCTTGGACATTATTGCCATTTGCTCATGGATGGTACGAGCAGATGCTGATCAATGGGAACCCAAAGGAAACACAAGGAGGAAGGAACAGGTTTTTAGGTAAGCATAACATCTGGGAAGACATAATTTTGGTTATCCCATCTTAAGATACCAAAAATAGACAAACTCTTCAGAAATAGAATTATTAAAAGTGAAATATGGTACTTCCTGAGAAACATAACCAATTTCAGATTTATTTCCAAATATTCATTTTTGTAATCACTGAAGATAACATTGAGACAGTCATCATATTTAATGGGGAAATCTTCCCTGTAAATCAGCAATGACACAAGATCCCCACCACCACCATGTGTAGTCAATATGAACATCCCAGTTGGGGCAATAACAGCAGGAAGAACAATAACTTCAGACCCCCCCAAAAGTTTGCAAAAGGAACTACACAAATAACACTTTTTCCGAGGTACTCTAGAAAACCATAAGAATCTATACATTATTAAAAATAATAGTAATATTTAACAATGCAGCTAGATTCATCTAGTGGGAAGCAGCCGCATAGCACAGGGAGATCAGCTCGGTGCTTTGTGACCACCTAGAGGGGTGGGATAGGGAGGGTGGGAGGGAGGCTCAAGAGGGAGGGGATATGGGGATATATGTATACATATAGCTGATTCACTTTGTTGTACAGCAGAAATTAACACAACATTGTAAAGCAATTATACTAAAATAAAGTGGGTTTTTTTAATGCTTTGCTGAAACCCTTCAGGGAGTTTGGGGCTTGGGGGTCATAAACCACCCATCTCCTTGTTTGACCCTTCAATAAACCTTTCTCTTCTCCAAACTCAGATGTTTTCGTAGTGTTTGGTATCACTGTGCATCAGGCAAACAGACTTGCTTTTGGTCACATAACCTTTGTATTCTATTGCTTTTGCTACAAGTTAATCACTAAAGGGATGTTACCCATAGCTTAAAGTACACATAATGGCCCATCTCCTGGAACCCTGCTTCCATGCCTGAGCATTAAGCTAAAATACCTTTGTTTAGCTCATGGGAAACATCCTGACCAGGTGCATCTGTGAATGCTGCAGGAAAGAAGAAATTAACACACCCCTCTGGAGTCTGGTGGAACCAAGAAATATTTGCAACAACTTATCACCTTTTTTACTTTCCCTCCTCACCTCCCTCTCTCTGTTCTATAAAAGGAACTAGCATTCACATCCAGGCAAGATGGTTCTTTGGGACAATAGTCTACCATCTTCTAGGTCTACTGGCTTTCTGAACAAAATCGTTATTCCTTGCCCCAACACCTCGTCTCTCAATTCATTGGCCTGTCATGGGTGAGCAGTATGAGCTTGGACCAGTAATACTTGTACACTTTGAACTTGAACCTATGAATTCTAGGCACGTTCTGAAACCCATCCACTTGCAAGAGCTGTCTCTGTCACTGAGCAGATCAATCTGACCTGCTTTGTGGGGAAGCAACTTTAAAAGCCATTCAAAGGACAACACAGTTTGAAGTCACCTCTCTTGTGAGAAATGCAAAGAAAATGAGCCCTACTGAGCTGCACTGTCACATTTGGTAGCCACAGGTGGCTGCTGAGCATTTGAAACATGTCTGGTTCAATTAAGATGTGTTCTAAGTATAAAATACGCACTAGATTTCAGGGACAACATATTTTTAAAAGTAAGCTATCTCATCAACTTTTATATTAATAACATGTTGATTACATTTTGGATATACTGTATTAAATAAAATATGTTGTTAAAATTAAATTCTGCTTTTCTTAACTTTAAGGTGGCTACTAAAATTTTTTTAATTATATAAGGTTATGTATGCCGCTCACATTTTTTTTCTAGCTCTGTACTAGACGTTCTTTATAAAATGTCTTGGTTTTAGGATGTTAAGACAGCAGAGAACAGGGAAAAAATCATCTACCATCCTAGACAGAGGCAGGCTTGTTGATCCTGTTTGTCTGAAATTGGCATCAATGATCCTAATGGGTTGGTCAGACCTTAAGCTACTCTCTTAAGCTTGGCCAGGCTAATTGAACCACAGACCAAGCAGAAAAAATAACACTTAAAAGACATCTTCTTTGCTGTAGAGGACAAGCTAACACAACATTGTAAAGCAACTATACTCTAATAAAAATAAATAAAAATAAAGGATATCTTAATTCAGCATAAAAATAGGAAGTATAACAACCAAGCACTGAATTCTAACAGACAGAGTAGAGAAGTCAAGAATTCAAGACACACCCATCTTTGGCCTTAGAGGCATAGTTTTTGAGTTATTTAAAAAAAAAAAAAAGTCAAGAGTTTCCCAGGCTTGATTTTCTGACCCTCCAATCCCATATTTAAGAATAACAAGAGGGGAAAAATATCTAGTGCAAAGGTATGATTACAACTTATCTTTCAAAAAGTAATTATACACTGTTCTAAATTAAGATTGATCTGCAAAGTCAGTAAGAGCTCATTCCAACCATCTCATGGAAAACCTTACAAAAAGAGAATATAAAAGTCAATGGGTTTAATTCAACCTTACCTGTGGATTTGTGATTATCCACCCATCCTAAAGGTGTAGTCCCATGAGAATGGAACCTTGTATCCCTGGGTATCTGAGCCATTTCTAATGAGACAGTCTCCCTTAAAAGTATGAAGTAGTTATTTTCCTATCACTTAACCGTAGAGTTAACAGAGAGATGCAAATTAACCACCAGTAAACCAGTGACTGTATCTATCCTCAGAGTTTAATGCTATAAAATAGAATATTAGATCAGAGGGGAAGAGGCTTTGAGTACCATAAAGAAAACAGATGTTAGACAAGTGACAATTTTGTGGACAAATGAACATTTCTGTGCAGTGGTAGAATCTGTGAAAGTATCAAATAAATGTAAGTAGACAGAATAATATAGTGGAAAGAATGTGAGCCCTGGAGTCAGGCAGACATAAGAACTTAAATCACAAAATACCTTTTTGTAACTGTGCGACTTTGGGAAAGTGGTGTTCCCTCTCTGACCCTCAATTTCACACCTGTAAAAGAGGTTTGTTAAGAGGATAGAATTAGAAAAGGGGTGTTAAAGACATAACACAGGCCTGGTGTGGAGTGGATATGAAGTCTCTCCCCTCCCCCATACACACCCAACAAGTACTCACCTTCCTCCCCGGGCTCCCACCATCACCTCTGTGTCCGTCTTCTCCAAAGCACTTTGCATACATATTGCAGCAACTTCTTTCTACAATTGTGTCCTGAAAACAGAATCCATGCCACATAATGATTTTTTTCATCTGTATTAACCTACATCACACTACACACTAAAGAAACAATTCCCTCAAGTTTTTAAAAACTATTAGAATGGGGCTTCCCTGGTGGCGCAGTGGTTAAGAATCTGCCTGCCAGTGCAGGGGACTCAGGTTCAATCCCTGGTCTGGGAAGATCCCACATGCTGTGGAGCAACTAAGCCCATGTGCCACAACTACTGAGCCCACGAGCCACAACTACTGAAGTTCACGGGCCTAAAGCCTGTACTCCACAACAAGAGAAGACACCGCAATGAGAAACCCATGCACCACAATGAAGAGTAAACCCCGTTCACCACAACTAGGGAAAGCACGCACTCAGCAATGAAGACCCAACCCAGCCAAAAATAAATAAAATAAAATAAATACATTTATTTTTAAAAAGTTTAAAAAAATAAAAAAATTTAAGAAAATTAAAAATATTAGAATGAATAGACCTAGTAAAAGATGATGTTAAAAAAAAACAAAAAACCTACAAGTTGCTTCAGTAAGATGCTCGGAAGAGATCGCTGTGTGATGCTCAGAGGCTGAGTGTATGCAAATCCTCCGCCAAATTCTAGCTCCTAATTTATGGACACCCTCCAGGCCAACAGTCAGGAGTCTGGAGAATCCTTCAAAAGAGCAACAGGTGGGTGATTTACTTGCATGTCTTTAAAATGGTCTGACTTGTTTTGGCCCCAGATAACCATCCATCATCCCACCCTTCCTATATGCTCATCTGTCTTATCTCAAACAGCATTTGTATTAAAATCAAAACCAGCTGATGGCATGCCATCTTGAAGAATTGGTTTGATACCTTTCAATCCCAGCAGCTAAAAGGTAAACAGTTAGGTGGAACCAGAAAGGACTCTCAGAGCTCTCTTATAGCCCCTATTTTTTGTTTCACAGGGGGTTTTCCCCCGTTACTGTATTGTTACATCCTTTAACACACATTCTTGAAGTAGATTTGTGGTTTACTCTTAGAAACTGTGACAGTGATTGTTCACAAATATTCTGGTTTGTCTACTTAAGGGCACTGGATAGGATTTTACTTCTTTGGGAAAGTTATAAACTCTCATTAAGCCTCAATTCCTTGCCTGTAAAAATATTATCTATCTTGTGAAAGTTAGAACTCTCCATGCGGCTTGCTCTGACCAGTGAAGTGTGAGCAGAAGTGACCTGGGTCACTCCCTGGGAGAAATGTTAAGAGGAGTGCACACTTTGCCCTATTTCCTTTCCCCATCACAGGAAGAGACCCCCTCCTTCAGCCTGGGTTCTTGAGTGATGAGAATGAGGCATAGACGAATGGGCATGAGACACAAGATGGATACAGTCTTGCTAGTTTAAGCCACAAAGATTTGAAGGTTGTTTGTCATTGCACTTAGCCTCTCCCACTGATGCAGGCACTAAAAGGTCATCTGTATTTTTCCACAAAACGGAAAACATATGGACAAGAACACTTTTCAGACCTGGCTAGAAAGCATTGTAGAATTCAGAACAAATAATACTGTTAATATTTTAAACACTAAATTCACACACAGGCACACACACATCAGCTTTTTTGCTACTGTAAACAAGCTGCTTTAAAACCTTATGGTTAGGGCTTCCCTGGTGGCGCAGTGGTTGAGAGTCCACCTGCCAATGCAGGGGACACGGGTTTGTGCCCCGGTCCGGGAGGATCCCACATGCCGCGAAGCAGCTAGGCCCGTGAGCCATGGCCGCTGGGCCTGCGCGTCCGGAGCCTATGCTCCGCAATGGGAGAGGCCACAACAGTGAGAGGCCCGTGTATGAAAAAGAAAAAAAAAAAAAACCTTATGGTTAAAAGTTGTATACATATCCTTAATTATTCCTTAAAATAAATTCCTGGAAATGGAATTGCTGATCTAGCAGGTAGGCAAAGTTTGCAGTCCTTTGTCTTATACTCCCAATTCCCTTCCAGAGAAGTTGCAAAATTTTAAACTTCCAGTGGCAATCTATGCATTAAATTCAATTGAAAGCAAGTTGTCACAAAAATATTCCATTTAATGCAATACCTATTAAAATACCCATGACATTTTTCACAGAACTAGAACAAATAATCCTAAATTTTATATGGAACCACAAAAGACCCGGATTTGCCAAAGCAGTCTTGAGAAAAAAAAGAACAAAGCTAAAGGTACCAAGCTCCCTAACTTGAGACAATACTACAAAATTACAGTCACCAAAACAGACACATACTGGCACAAAAACAGACACATAGATCAATGGCACAGAACACAGAGCCCAGAAATAAACCCACATACTTGTGGTTAATTAGTCTATGGCAAAAGAGGCAAGACTAGCCAATGGAGAAAAGACAGTTTCTTCAATAAGTGGTGCTAGGAAAACTGAACATGTAAAAGAATTAAATTAGAACATTTTCTCACACTATATACAAAAATAAACTCAAAGTGGATAAAATACCCAAATAGAAAACCAGAAACCATAAAACTCCTAAAAGAAAACATAAGCAGAACACTCTTTGACGTAAATCGTTGTGTTATTTATTTATTTATTTTTTGGATCTGTCTCCTAAGGCAAAGGAAACAAAAGCAAAAATAAAGAAATGGGACTTAACAGCAAAGGAAACCATCAACAAAATGAAAAAACAACCCAAGGAATGGGAGAAGATATTTGCAAATAATATGACCAATAAGGGGTTAATAACCAAAATATATAAACAGCTCATACAACTCAATATCAAAAAAACAAATAATCCAATTAAGAAATGGGGAGAAGACCTAACAGATGTTTTTCCAAAAAAGACATACAGATGACCAACAGGCACATGAAAAGATGCTCAACATCACTAATCATCAGAGAAATGCAAATCAAAACCACAATGAGATAGCACCTCACACCTGTTAGAATGTCTATCATCAAAAGGTCTACAAATAACAAATGTTGGCAGGATATGGAGAATAGGGAACGCTCCTACACTGTTGGTGGGAATGTAAATTGGTGCAGCCACTATGGAAAACAGTGTGGAGTTGCCTCAAAAAACTAAAAATAGAACTACCATATGATCCAGCAGTTTCAATTCTGGGTATACATCCAAAGAAAACAAAAACACTAATTCCAAAAGATACATTCACCCCCAATGTTCATAGCAGCATTATTTACAATAGCCAAGATATGGAAGCAACCTAAGTGTCCATCCATAGATGAATGGATAAAGAAGATGTGGTATATACAGTTGACTCTTGAACAACATGGGTTTGAACTGCATGGGTCCAGTTATACACAGATTTTTTTCAATAAATAAGTATTATAGTACTACATGATGCATGGCTGGTTGAATCCATGGATTCTACTGTGGATTGAATTATGGATACAGAGGGCCAAGTATAAAGTTATATGTGGATTTTCAGCTGCACGGAGGCTTGGTGCCCCTAACCCCTGGGTTGTTCAAGAGTCAACTGTATATACAAGGGCATATTACTCAGCCATAAAGAAAACTGAAATCTTGCCATCTGCAATAACATGGATGGACCTGGAGAATATTATGCTTAGTGAAGTCTTACAGAGAAAGACAAATACTTTAGTTTATCACTTATATGTAGATCCTACGAAACAAAGCAAACAAATGAATATCACAAAACAGAAACAGACTCACAGATCTAGAGAACAGACTAGTGGTTACCAGTGGGGAGAAGAGGGTGACAAGACAGGGGTAGGGGATTAAGAAAACTCCCACTTATAAAATAAATAGGCTACAAGGATATATCACACAGCACAGGGAATATAGCCAATATTGTATAATGTCTTTAAATGGAGTACAATCTCTAAAAATATTGAGTCACTATGTTGGACACCTGTAACTAATATAATAATGTAAACCAACTATACTTCTATTATATGGATATATATGTACATATCTATGCAGCAGCCCTTGGAAATGGATAAAGAGGAACAATCAGGGAGCAAAGGAGGGAGAAAGGGCAGGGGAAAAAGAAAGGCCCAGCTTTGGGGTGATTTTAGTTTAGGAAAAAGAGACAAATGGACCCCTAGGTAGCCTAAAAGAACAGAGAGCATCCACTCCCCAGGAAGTAAAAGTTGTCCTTGCAACCCTCCAAAGCAGACGCCAAGCTGGGAATTGGTCAGTCCTATCTCACTCAGAGCGACCCTTGGTCAGTGTCAGGGATGTGGGGCCCTGGGGTCTCTCAGCCTTGAATAGCCCCCGATTCATATGAAGAGGGGGACTGGGCATCAGCCTTGTGGGCACTGAGCTCCCACCACCTGGGTTAGCATAGGAGGCTTATAGATTCCAGTGCCACCTGGAAATCTGAAAGCGTATCTCAGCCCCTGTGGGAGGAACAAGGCCCACACAGGGCAATGCCCTGCACTTACCTTTGCTGCGGAGAAGCTTGGATATTTCCTTCAGTCTCTCTAAATCATCATCCAGTCCATCTGTAAACACTAAAAGGACCTGTTATTTACGAGAGAGAGGGAGGTGGGGAAGGAGGAAGAAGGGAAGGAAGGGGGGAAAGACAATGGAGAAGATGGATGCTATAAATTGCACATTCCTTTAAAAAAGCAAGGGCAAGCTTAGCTCTTCTGGCTATACCCAGCCTTTCCCTCTGTTCTGTTCTGTTTCACCCATTCACCTGTTTGTTACTTTATTACACCTTCACTTATACCTCAAAGTCCTCCCACAAATACACATATGCCCCCCACACAAAAAAGGAATTTGAGCAAACAATGTGTTCACTAAAAAACATCTTCCCCAAATTGTCTTACAATATTCATTTTTACCAATGCAAAACTCTCAAAATTTTAATGCATTTTCTACAATTAAACAATTTAATTTTAATTAACAATTAAAATATGTTACCTTTACTCATAGAAAAATTTAACTTAAAACGTGAATTACATTTTTCAAGAAATAAATCCATCGGATGCAGGAATGAAAGAAAAACTCAATGTAACTTTCAAAGTTTGGGGATGTCATTTCCTAACACATGTCACATGAGATCTTTTCATCTCTGTGGACTTCTGTGGGTGCACAGTTCTGGGATACCAGGAAGGGAGGAGGGGGGCTGTGCTAGGGAGACTTTAACTGTAACTAAAGATGGTTCAAGGGGCTGATTAGAAAAATAATGGGTCCTACTCTACATGACAATGAGTGACAATAGGAACTAATATCTTCCAAGTTGTCTTTGGAATGAATTTATGCCATGGAAGAATCTGGATCACTAAACTGTGGGCAACTTGAGGGCAGGGACTTTATCATTTTATCCCTACTGGCATTCAGTACAGAGCTTCTTGGGCTTAGCAAATATTTGTTGATTGAATGAAAACAATCCCTTCTTGGCCTTTACTGAGAATCTCTTCTTGGTCTTTACTCTCTCTTACATTGAGAACTCCTCAATGTAAGCTCTCCAGTGAAGAACAGTTTAGTTGGTCTCAGTCACAAAAGTCTTATCCCTCCATCCCTGCCTAATGGCTCCATAACATGGGTTCTCAGCATTTATTACCTTCACTTTGGCAGAAGAGAGATGGATAGCACTGTGTCCCAGGGACTGCAAAAAATCCACATCCATATGGTTGCTACTGGCAGCCTGATGAATCAAGAACTTCTGAATGGTCTCATCACTGTACTTTTCAAAACCTGAGTCAAAGATAAGCTGGCCCTTTGAGCCGGGAACCAGGTAGCGGAGCATCACATTGGTCTGACCAGGGACACCACAGCTGATGTTGGAAAGCATGGCCAGCTCCTGCATGAGCTCTGGCAGTAACCCTTGAAGCCTCTGCTGAACCTGCCTCGTGGGAGTGGAGAGATCAATTGCTACAGAAAAATCTACGTTGCATCTTTTGAAGGTGGAGGAGAAGGAAATCAAATTAGTCATCTATAGATGCATGACCCAGCCCAGAAAATATCAGCCAAGCCAGTCCTGCAAGAAGACCCTCCAGCCGACCCACAGAAGTGTAAGCTAAATAATGGTGTGATAGAAGAAATTTTCACATATTGAGATACGGGGAAGCCTTTCTGGCTTATACATGAGTTAACTTGAATTTTATGCTAATAAAAATAGCTGGTTTGTGGCCTATCAAACATACATTGTACATCGGCTTTAATTATTAGAGAAAAGGACACAAAAGTAAAGAACGTCCATGTTAAAAATAAAGATTAAATGCCTCTCTTCCTGAGATGCCAATGCTGGTCCTCCTTTGATGATGAGGCTCCCTTCCCAGGTGCCAAGGCCATGCTGATGTGCTGTGTACTTGCTGGACTGTTCTTTTTTTGAAACCTTGAAGAAATGTAACCCTGACTTGCTTAATATTCTTTGTTCTGACAAGATATAAAACTGTGCTGAAAACCCTAGTTCTCTAAAGCAGTTTCTCAGAGTCATCTGGGAAGTGGGCTTCCAGGCTAGTCCTCGGTTTGGCACAAATAAAACTCTTTTCTATTCTTGATTGTTTATTGATTATTTTCATCAACAGGTCTTTGTTATTTAATTTGGGGGATGGCTTGTTACACAGCAAAAGCTAACTGATACATATATACTGTTTCATACGTCTATGCCTCTTCAGGTCCTATTCCTTCTAGCTGAAGTGTCCTTTCCCATCCCCTCCACCCTGACCTGGCTAACTCATACATGTCCTTCAAGTTGCAATTCAAGTGACCCCTTCCCTAAAGCCTCTGTGACTCATGTCCCCAGGTCCTCAAGTTGAGTTATTAAATGTCCCTGCATATCCATTGTTACTTTACTTGAACTTATCTCTCTCTGAACAAACATTCCCTTATAGTAGAGACTATGTCATCTTACTTTCCCAGTGTCTAACACACAAGCTCATTAAATGTTTGCCAAATGGATGAAGACAAAAATATGAATGAACCTTGAGTCTCTTTCAACACAAGCTATACTATTTCCTTCTCTCCTGGAAGTTTCCTCATCACCCATGCATATATCTTATTTCAGAGAAGCATATTAGAAAAGATCAAGACTCATAATCACTCTCAGTTTTATGTTTCTTCTACCTGAAAATATTTAAGCCCTCCTAGAGGGGGGTAGCTAGAATTGGAAGTCCCATTGATCTTTCAGCCTATACCCACCCACTCATAATAAGACCATCCACAAAATTCCACTGAGGAGGCAAAAGTTGATGGTTACAAATGCACCTGGATTCGAATTTGGGTGAAAAACTTAAAATGTAATTTACAACCACAAAAGCACCGCTATTATTAACTACTTCTGGACAACAAGCATAACTTGGGATTGTCAGGGCAAGCCAGGACATGTAGATATTTTCTCCTTAGATCAGCACATACTGGAGTATTTGGCTCAGAATCAATAAAAAACAAAGCTGCAGGTTTGGGGGGGAGGGGATTTTTGAGGAAAATTAATAAATACTGGAACCTCCACCGGTGAAAAGAGTCATAAATGGTGGCTTAAAGTTTCTCAAGGACCTGAGATCCAGGGCTGACCCATGGAGTTTTCAATCCTCTAAATATCACACTCCATGCTAGCCGGCCGGGTATGTTTCTGGAACTGAAAAGACAGAAAATGCCTTCCTCCCTTCCTTCCATATAAAACATTTTGGTTTTGTTTTGATTTTTAAGTCTCTAATTGAAATTCACCATAAGGAGTTTTCACAGATGTAAATCTCATTTCTATATCAGATCTAAATTCAGAAAAAAGGAATTTCTGAGTATGGTATATTATTCCAACATTTCTAATTTACATTTTCCCCAGGAATATTTTCAGTTGGCTTTATCCTGTAATGCAAGGAGCATTTTCTTTCCCTGTTAATGGAGAGGGTTGAACCTCGCCAGATAACCTCTAAGGTCTGTTTGATTCAGCTTTATGACTCTAGAATTCTAGAATTAATTAGGTTTTAGCCATTATTAAAGTACCAGCTAAGACAGAGTTGAAGATAAGTATAAATCCTAATTTACTACATGGTTCAAAATGACCTGAGAAGAGAAGCTGGAATCCTGTATCTCTTGTCTTCCCCAGGATAATCACCAGGTGCATAGAAAAAAAAGGAACAAACAAAAAAATAGGACTTTGATTCCTGAAGAATTGAACTGCTTAAGGACATTCAATAATTCATGTTTATTTTTAAAAAATAATTCAACACTTACACACTTTTCAATTGATTTCTGAATTGACCAAAGGCACTGCAAAGTAGTGATATTCTTTAGGTAGTAGAATCAAAAATATTAATTTCATACTCTAAAAAAACTGGCTCTGGCTTTTGACACTGAACTGCTGGGAAGTTCATACCCTGCCTCCATTATTTCCCATCTGTGCTTCTTAACCTCTCTCTTGTTTTTCTCACCTGGAAATTGAGTATCATAATAACAGCATCTGCTTCACATGGGGTTGATGTAGGAATATTGGGCTTTATGGGTTTCATTATATATTCTTCCATATGATTCTATACTATATACTATATTTTATTGTACCATACTATATTTTACTATGCATTACTATACCATTCTATGGCATTGTATGCTATTCTATACTATACTATACCATACTTTACTATATTACCCTTTTCTATCCTATGCTCTACTTGATTATGCCATACTATACTATACTATACTATACCATACAACCCTCCTACTCAAAGTGAAGACCAGCAGGACCTGAGAGTCTGTTAGAAATGCAGAATCCCACCCCAACCTACTGAATCAGAAACTGCATTTTAACAAGATCTCCAAGTGATTCAAATGCATGCTAAAGTTGATAGACCTTGTTGTGCTCTACTATACTGTACCAAAAGGCAATATAGAACAGTATTTAGTACACAGACTCTAGAACCAGACTGCCTCAAGATCACATCCCACCTGTGCTATTTACTTGGGCCAAATAACCTGATTTTGCCATGCGTGCTTTCCTCATTTGTAAAATAGTACATATTTATTAATAGGGTTATGTGAAGATGCAATGGTCTAACCTATGGAAGCCCTCAAAAGAGGCCCTGCACAAAAAACACCATCTACAATGGAATACTACACAGCCATGAAAATGAATGAAATAATGCCATCTGCAACCAACATGGATGGACCTAGCGATTATCATACTAAGCAAAGTAAGTCAGAAAGAGAAAGACAAACACCATACAATATCACTTACATGTGGAATCTAAAATATGACGTAAATGAACTTATCTACGGAAGAGAAACAGACTCACAGACATAGAGAACAGACTTGTGGTTGCCAAGGTGGAGAGGGTTGGGAGAGGAAGGGATTGGGAGTTTGGGACTAGCAGATGAAAACTAGTATATATAGAATGGATAAACAACAATGTCCTACTGTGTAGCACAGGGAACTATATTCAATATCCTGTGATAAACCATAATGGAAAAGAATTTGAGAAGGAATATATACATACATATATATATATGTATATAACTGAATCACTTTGCTGTACAGCAAAAATTAACACAACATTGTAAATCGACTATACTTCAATAAAATAAATTTTAAGAAAAAGATTCCCCAGGGCAAGGCTAGAAGGATTAGTTTTATTTTATTAAGAGAGCCAGCCGGGTCCCTGACACCTACCATGGGCTTGTGGATCAAATAATAAGCCCTCTGTCACTCACCCTGTGGAATGCAGACCTGGTAAAGCATTTTCTTCTCCAGGTTTTGCAGGAACTCAAATTTTTCTTCATAGTACACTTTGCTCTGGTCATTAGTGATCTCCAAAAGCTGAGAGTGTTTGGCTTCTCCTACCCCAATGGCAAAAATAATTATGTTTCTGTTCCTAAGGGCCCTGGCTGGTATGGCTACATTGTCCCGGGCAACACCATCGGTGATCACAATCAAATTCTGATGGACACTGGGCCTCCCTCCTCTTGAACTACCAAAAAAAAGGCAGAGTGAAGTTCAGGGCTTTCCCAGTGTAGGTGTCGTCGTTGATTTGCTTAACGTCCGAGATGGCCCCGTGAATGTCCACCTTTGAGGAGTATCTATCGGTTGAGCCTGAATTCTTCCTGGGGGTTTGAGCTGAACTGCAGAAGGCAGTTCAGAAGGCAATCTGAATTTCATCAGCACCGATATTAGATTCGTTGACCATTCGCTTCATGAATCCCTTTATCTTTTCAAAGTCTTTCAGGGAGATGGATTCTGAACCATCTGTCAGGAAGATAATGTCAGCTTTCCTATTCTTACAGGCTGGGGGAAAAAAGGAGCAGAACAGAACATTTACTCAGAGTCTGAAACCAATTAATTACAAGTCCCCAGGGAGAGTCTGGGGTGACCTCTACACAACATGAAAATATTTTTAAAGGGAGCTAAGAGGAAGTCAAGGAAATATATTTCTTTGACCCAGCACAAACCAGTCTCAAAATAAGACACAGCTGTATGATAGATAAAGATATAAAATTTGACCGGCTTTGTTCATTCTAGGTCATGGTCACTCTGTGTCCAATACTCCCTTTTGGACCAGTGAATCCACACTTCCAGAATGAAGCCTGTTCAAATAGATTAGACAAATATACTTGGGGAGAGAGAGATTGAAAAAAATTCTTACTCTCCGAGGAGCAGATGTCCTGTAACACTTCTTGTTGGATGGCCTTCAAGGAATCAGAATCATTCACAAAAAACATCCTGTCTTCAGCTATCTCCTGAAGCTCAATAGTATTAGCATCTCTGATTCCAATAGCATAAATGGTGACTCCGTCTCCCCTCAATGCTTCCACAACCTCGGCCACCGGGTCCATAGACTTGCCATCAGTGATGATGATGAGATACCAAGGCACGTTGCTGAGAGCAGTGTCTGCAAAGACCTGCCTCAAGCTACCCAAGGCCTGACCTGTCATGGTGCCACCTCCATTCTGCTGGATGCCATCAATGGCCACCTTCAGCCCCGCCACGCTGGTATGCTGGCTGAGGGTAAATTGACTACTGATTTCGTCTGAGTACTGAAAGACTCCAAACTGTACTCTGTCAGGCCCGATGTGGAACATCTTTATCACCTCATTCATGAACACCTTCATTTCGAGAAAATCGTCTTGGTGGATGCTGTCAGACCCATCAATAAGGAAGTAAAGTTCTGCCTTCTCGATGTGCACACAGCCTAGGTAGGAAGAAGAAGCAGCAAGCCATCAGCACAGCGTGTGAGATGGTGCATAGCAAGGCTGTGGATCCTGATTCCCACACCCCCTCAGCCCTCAGTGCTCCCTTTCTTCTGACAGCACCTGAGACTCTGCCTACGGGTGTTCTTGGGCCAGGAGCATGGTCAACCCATATACTAGGCAGGCCAGGGAGTGAGTCAGAGCAGCCCGCAGCCCGTGATTGACAGGGGTAATGGATAAATACCCTAGCGCCCTCGACCTCTGGGTGGGAAAACTCTGAGGAGAGCTCAACACAGTCTCCCTGAGTCCCCTGCAGAGCCGAGCCCCAGGTGCCTCCAGCGATAGCCTGCTCACTAGCTCAGCCTGTACAGGCTGCCTCCTATTCCTCTCCCCTCCCAACCTGCTAACAGTGTCCCTTGTGCTCAGTTCCCAGATAAATCACTTGCTTCTATATCCTCGTCTCAGAGTCTGTCTCTGATGAACACCATTTAAGACATGAGGTAAACATTGCTTCTCAAATGTGGAAGTTGAGAACAAGCTGAAAGTGAAATATCAGAGCATATTTGAAGCTATGGATTGTCTCAGCATCCAATATTCCTGCTTCCCATGCAAGTTATACTTTTTAGATACATGGACAAGAGTACACTTTATGAAGTTTAGTTTAATTAATTAAAATTAATATAAACCTTTCTGGGTTTTTTATTGAAGTATAGTTGATTTACAATGTTGTGTTAATTTCTGCTGTACAGCAAAGTGATTCAGTTATACATATATATATATATTCTTTTTCAGATTCTTTTCCATTATGATTTGTCACAGGATATATACTTTTTAGATACATGGACAAGAGTACACTTTATGAAGTTTAGTTTAATTAATTAAAATTAATATAAACCTTTCTGGGTTTTTTATTGAAGTATAGTTGATTTACAATGTTGTGTTAATTTCTGCTGTACAGCAAAGTGATTCAGTTATACATATATATATATTCTTTTTCAGATTCTTTTCCATTATGATTTGTCACAGGATATCAAATATAGTTCCCTGTGCTATACAGTAGGACCTTGTTGCTTACCCATTCTATATATACTAGTTGTCATTTGCTAATCCCAAACTCCCAATCCTTCCCTCCCCCTCCCCCTCCCCCCCTTGGCAACTACAAGTCTGTTCTCTATACCTGTGAGTTTGTAAAACTTTCTGTTTTAAATGAGCCTTACTTAAATTATTCACTTTGTATTAAGTCCTAGACCCCAAAGGGCAAAATGGCTCTGCATTGAGATCCTGTCTCCACCATTTACTAGCATGCTTGTCCCACTGCATCTCAATTTTACCAGTCTGTCAAACAAGAATTTTAACACCTACTCAGTAAGCTTATTGTAAGGATTAAATAAGATCATGGAAACCCAGAAGAGCTGACTATTAAAAATTCACAGTTAAGATCACCCAGTGTAGGGACTTCCCTGGAGGTCCAGTGGTTAAGACTCTGAGCTTGCAGTGCAGGAGACATGGGTTCAATCCCTTGTCAGGGAACTAAGATCCCATGTGCCGTGTGGTGCAGCCAAATAATTTTTAAAAAGAAAAAAAAGAAAAAATCACCCAGTGTTTTATTTTTGTCATGTAGCAGATTCCTCAGAAAGAATGAAACATAATTTTCTCCTCAATCCTTTCAGGCTCATGTTATTAATCTCTGAATTCCCTTGACCCAGGGAAGAATCAAAAGCCTTTTCACGGTTCCTGGCCAAAAGGGAAGTGGTCTGACTCGTGGGACCTGGGGTCTCTTACTCAGGCCATCATTTGGGAGGACCTTGGTCTAAGAAATAAGCGAGATATCCTTATGCTAAAAAAGTATTTGTTGTTTATCTGAATCAAATTCAAATTTAACTGGGCATCATGTATTTTATCTGGCAACCTACCCTGGAGGGGTAGGCATAGGAAGAGTTGTGGCTTGGAAGTGTTTGTTGAGTGCTTGGAGAATGGAAGAGAAATTATGGAAAGAGAAGGCAGAAACCAGAACCTTGCTGGAACCAGAACCCACTGGTAACAGGTGGATGACTGGCCTGGGTCTGACAAAAGGACCACCGTGCAGGGAGGGGCATCTCTGTAGCCAGCCCCAGGCAGCAGTGGCCCAAAGAGGCTCCCCTGCAGCTCAGGGCTTTTGCACTGTCCACAGGAGCCAAGGGCCTTGAGTTCAGCCTGGCACTACACATTCTTGCCAAGCTTGGCAGACCGAAATTTTGAGGAGAGAATATTTTTGACAGTCAGATGCTACTATGAATGCACATCTATTACATACACAAACTGCTTAGCAGAGGGTCTGATGCATAGCAGATGACCAATAAATGGCAGATATTATGATCATTATAATCACCCAGGACAGAATTCTGGTGAAATTGTCCCAAATTCTAAGCTACCCTCACGCCCAGACACCCTGAACTTTAGGCTGATTTTCTTGATTGCAAGTTTCTTTTTAGCTGTTATGTAATCTGGGAAAAAAATCAACTCTCAACTCTTTATACTGTTTGTGAATCAGAAGGAGGGAAAGGGAGGCATCTCTCTCTGTTTTCTACAGAATATAGGCAGGGGGTGCCCAAACCAGTGAAATTCGTATTTAACGATTTTGTTCTTCATTCCCCAAATAGAGAAAGGGACTAAGAAAATACAGGCCAAGGAGAGAGACAGGAATTTTTATTTATTTATTTTTTTTTTGCGGTTCACGGGCCTCTCACTGTTGTGGCCTCTCCCTTTGCGGAGCACAGGCTCCGGACGCACAGTCTCAGCAGCTATGGCTCACGGGCCCAGCCGCTCCGTGGCATGTGGGAGCTTCCCAGACCGGGGCACAAACCCGTGTCCCCTGCATCGGCAGGCAGACTGTCAACCACTGTGCCACCAGGGAAGCCCAGGAATTTATTTAGATATTTTAAATCTCTAGGCCTCAGCACAAGTAATCAAGAAAATACAAGATCATTTAGTGATTGTCTCAAAAAAAAAAAAAAAAAAAGCTCAGTGATTTTCCCCTGAATATATAATCACAGCCTTGAATTCTTTTTTTTTTTTTTCTTTGGTGTACCCGGGCCTCTCACTGTTGTGGCCTCTCCCGTTGTGGAGCACAGGCTCCGGACATGCAGGCTCGGCGGCCATGGCTCACGGGCCCAGCCGCTCCGCGGCATGTGGGCTCCTCCCGGACCGGGGCACGAACCTGTGTCCCCTGCATCGGCAGGCAGACTCTCAACCACTGCGCCACCAGGGAAGCCCAGCCTTGAATTCTTAAGTTAATTATCTACATTTCACATTGCCACCTTCGTTCTATAATTGTGATTTGAATCTGAGAAACATTAACATGCGTGGACAAAAGTAGAGAGACAAATAGACAGACACAAAGATATTTATAACAACCTAGAAGTGGCAAATTTGGGATTTAAAATTCAGGCAGTTTGAGTGCAGGGAACCATATTCAATACCTTGTAATAACCTATAAGGGAAAAGAATCTGAAAAAGAATATATATATATATATATATATATATATATATATATATATGAATCACTTTGCTGTACACCTGAAATTAACACAACATTGTAAATCAACTATACTTTAATTAAAAAATAAAGAAAAAAGAAAAACATTCAGATGCATATACTTGACTGCTGTGTTTCTTTTAGTGTTTTTTTTTAAACTGCATATACAGAAAGAGCTCACCTAACCGGCCTCTCCTTAAGTGGCTCACCAGATAACTGACGTTCTCCCTTCCCTCTGAAGAACACTTCTGGAGAAGTGCTGCTCCCACAATACACTGACGATGCCCCCCAGTTGAACACTCCACACTTCTGCTTCACTCAGCGGAAGATTAGGCCCACCGAGAGTGACGTGGGTGTGTCCCCAGCCTATTTATGGCTGTTTTGTTATTATAATTACACAGCAAATCAAACACTGTGAAAATCAATAGGATATGAGTGAGAATTAAAGGGGTTTATCACATATATGAAAACCAGGTTAACTGCTTAGGAAAGACCCAATAAAGGCAAGTTGTTTTAAAAGAAATTGTTGGTGTACTAGATAGCACCCACAAAACATTGCATTTTTGAGATCATAAAAATCAATAAGGATTTCTGTACTCAGATTATTTCCAAAGTGGTTAAGTTCTCCTCCCACATGAAAGAAACTGAAACTGGAAATTATAGAAAATACACTATCGGATGATTAATGAAGAAAATATGTAGAACTCCAATCAGCAGGGCTCATATTCAAAGAAGCCTTGGCCCTACACAAAAGATTGGCAAATTAATGTTCATTTATTATGTTTTAAGCTGAAATTTTTAAATTCAAGAATGCTTGTGTCTTTTTAGCAATGATCTCCTGCTTTTAAGTGACTTAACATTTGGTCAATCCATACTCAGATCCCTGCGGCTTCTACTGTAAATATACATGTATTTTCATCAAATTCTTGTTAAAAGGAATGAGGGGTAAGACAAGAAGAAGCAGAAATGTCCACTTTTCACTTCATGTTCTGTACTGTTTGGCATCAAGATAAAATAAAGATTTTATAAGTTTTGCTTCTGTTTTGTAATGAATTGACTCCATAATCTTTTCTTGGATGGGGGGTAGAGGAGTTGGGTGAGTGGAGCAAAAGCAAAGATTAAAAAAAAAAATCAAATTTTTGGAAAAGGTGCTCCTACCTTCTTGTAGGGCAGAGCTCATCCCAGACACAGAAGCCCTTTTGCCCGTAATCTCAGGACAGAGCTGGTTCTTAATCTTGCTTCCCACAACAGCGAGTTGCAAAAAAGATTCCAGGGGGATGACATGCTTGCAAGGAGGATATGATGCTATCTTCTCCAGGTCCATGCTCTCCAAGGGGAGCTGAGTACCCACTGCGTAGACAGTCACCCCCATCCTGCGGAGGAGGGAAGCCGGTCAGGACACATTGTCCTGGGAGAAGTCTTCCACGATGACCACGCCTACCTGCTGCACACCTTGCTGGAACTGACTGCCCTTCTCCTGAATGAAAACCTCATTCCTTAGGAAATCCAAAGCAGCACCAGTCTTGGTCCTTTCTCCTCTTCTCCTGCAGGTTAATTTGTCCAGATGCTCCAAGATCTTGGCTGAATTCTGAAATGTATCCAGAGAAAACTCAAGTCATGGTTCCTCACTGTAAAAGACCAAGCCAATTCGCACAACATCTGGATGAATACTTAGAGAGCTGACAGTGGTCTTTAAGAAATTGACAACATGTTGGAAATTCGATTGCTGAGCCCTGCTAAATTCCTCAATGAGGAACACCAAGTCAGCCGGGATAGCAGTTAGACACGCTATAAACAAACAAAAACAGAAAGAAGAGCTTTAGCATGAGAACAGAGGAATAAAGACAACAGTCCTTTTGTATACAAGTTGTATTATGCTATATTTTTATATTACTATAATAATATATTTAGTATCACAAATTGTAATAATATATATTGTACTAACTTATATTCATGCTCATTAAAATTTAGTGGAAGCCTTTATGACCATCATTTGCATGATGGTCAAAGAACATCATAGGGTTCAAAATTTTTCACGTGAAAGTGTGCTCATGTCACTTGTCAAATATGTAAATATATGAATATCCACAAGAAAGGGCCTGAAGATCATTTTTCAATTCATCTAAGTCCATTAGGAGCATCTGAATCTTGCTTGACTAGTTTTTTTCTTCATTTTTCTGGTTTCAGGAAGCCCTGGGTCAAATTCTCTTTTCTAGGCCTGAAAACTTTTTGATTTAATAATTGTTCCTCTTTTGGTAAAAGATGGAAATAACAAATGGTGACTGTTGTGCACCTTTCTCTGATAAATTTCATGTCATTTTTAACAGAGTCAACAGGAAATATTGCAAGTTCCTGAGAAAAATCTTTGTCCAAAAATTGTACCAAATGGCTGTTTCATTTTGCTATGAAAGAACCATTCCTTTAACCTGCCTCACACAGAGGTTAATGGAGTTCTGACTGCATAAACTCCCTTCTGAGATGAGTCCAGACTCCTCCTACCCAATTTAAGGCAGGGCCTGAAGTAGGGAAATCCACAGTGTCTGCGTAACAAAAAGGTCCAAATCTACTTTGACATATGAAAATAGAAATCTCCCTAGCAGAGAGCCAAAACCACATATGCAGAGGACTGAAACCAATGTGTAGACAACTGGATACTGTGAAACAAAGTTTAGAGAAGAGACTATAGGGGCAACAGAACAGCCCTCTGACCTATCTTTGGTCTCCTGATGTCCTGAAATTTTCCATTTGGTCCTTTTTTTTATAAAGAATCAAAAATCAATCCTAGATTTAAAAAGAGGATGTTACCCCTGATTTTTCTAAGTCTGAAATGCCTTCTCTAGAAACTCCAAGCACCTTTGACTTCTCCCTTCCTTCACCTGCTGGTGCCAAGTGCTATCTTTCTCGTGTCAAGGTGTCTCCAAGATTCATCCTGTTTCCTCATCATCAGAGCCACCATCAGGATCTACCCAGTCATCCTCCCTGGGTGGACAGATGACAGATCACCCTTAAGCAAGCTGTGGATGAGTCTTATGGAATCCATCCTGCCCACTGAAGGCTTTCTTAAAGACCACTTTGGTGGTGTCATTTTTCCTGCTTAAAAGCCTATAGTCAC
Organism: Physeter macrocephalus; assembly: GCF_002837175.3. Lineage (NCBI taxonomy): Eukaryota > Metazoa > Chordata > Mammalia > Artiodactyla > Physeteridae > Physeter > Physeter macrocephalus. Next base: position 38,105,861 of record NC_041214.2, read on the forward strand.
TTCCCAGTGCCTTTGGGACCCCGTAACCAGGGTCCATCCTCCCTGATCCAATCTCAGCCCTCACTCTTTTAACCCCCACCCCATTCCCAATTGGTTCCCTTTTTTCACTTTCTTCCCCATTCGTCCAGCCCATTCCCACTTCCACACCCTCACTCATGCTCTTCCCCTTACCAAGAGTGTCCTCCTCCTTTCTCCCTATATATTAAAATCATACCCTTTATTGAGGGGCCAACAAAATTCTTCCTGGGTTAGGTTATCCACTACACCCTCCTTTTGCTCTATTTCTACTTAATGTAGGGTTCATAGGTGATTCTTTTTTCCTTATTATCTCTGCCTGGTTTTTCCTCTTCTTGTCTCACATGTTGCCTCTAAAATTCCAAGGACCCTCAAGCTCTAGATGCTGAGAGGTCTGGGCAGAGCTATGATAGTTCAGAGAAAGGAGGTATTGATCACTTCTACTTGTGAGGATGCTCCAGCAAGAAGGTAACTTAAGAGCTGAAGGATAAAGTTTTGACTGTGGGCATTTTAGGCTAATGGTATAGTTTGTCCAAGAGTAGAGACAGAGGTGGAAAAGTATGACAGATATACAGCAAATGGTGAGTAGTTCAGCTTGGCTCATGGTTAGAATGTATAAAGGGGCTTAGCAGGAGATGAGTCTCAGGGGTTCTCAACCAACAGCGGAACCCATCCCCCTGGGACATTAGGAAATATATGGTGGTGTTTTGAATTGTGATAAGATTCAGGGATGCTACTGGAAGGGACCAGGGATGTTAAACCCTCACCAATGTACAGGACAATCCTACATTATGAATTCTATCACCCAAAATGCCATTAGCCTCTCGCTTGAGCATCTTAAATGTGAACCCTAAGGAAGGACTTTATTTGATCTCTGAGGAGAAGACTGAATGCTCCTTCTTCTGGAAAAGGCATATGGTAACTTGGATTATTATTCAGAAATATTCACCGCCTACACCTCACTTCCATGAGAGGAACATACTTTCTTACTGCACTAATGACGACATAGCCATATGACTTGCTTTTGCCAATGGAATGTTAGCAGATGATAAAGCAGAGGTTTGAAAAATGCTTTTGCAACTGGATTTTCTCTCTTACACCTCTGTAATTACCATGGAAAGGATATGCCCAGACTAGCCTAATGATCCCAGTAGGAAGGTGACATCTAAGGAGCAGAAGCAAAAGTAGATGAGCCAATCCTCAGCCAAATCCCAAATCTGTGAATAAGCCCAGGCAAGACCAACAAAGCCCGATGAAGTTGAGCCCAGTGAATATCAGCAGACACCCAGCAGATCTGTGAAAATAAATGATTCTTTTCAGCCACCGACTTTTTGGATGTCTTGTTATGCAGCATCCTTGTGACCATAGTTAACTAATACAAGGTATGTGCCTGAGGCAAACCCATGCCCCCTCCTCTTCCCCATCCAGTGGTGCTACTGTCCTAGAATGAGGAACCCAGGATGCCCCCTTCTCTGTTCTTTGCCCAGACTTTCCTATTATGCTGAGAACCTCCCCCCACACAGTGTCTCAAACACCTAGGGACAAAACCTTACCTTCTATAGGCTCCATCTTGGCTTCATTCTTGGTCTCAAGCTGCCCAGTTCCTTGGATCACCCCACTCACATGGTGCATCACCTGTCTGACCCTGTCTTGTCCTTGCATCTCATATACAAGGGATGGGGTGCCCATCCCCTGTAGTTCTCTCTTGTCAGAGTCTTGGACACCCACAGACATGACTTTCACGCCTTTCTCCCTCAATGTCTCTGCAGCCTCATGGACCTCATCCTCAGATTTGCCTGAGGTAATGACCACTGCATACTGGGGAATGCCCTGGAGAAACCGGCTTCCCTCTGCCTCCTGGAAGAAGGTCTGATAAAGGTATTGTAGAGCTTTGCCTGTCCTACTGGAGCCTCCCCAAAGTACAAAGTGTTCATGGATGTGAGTCATCATCTCATCCTGGGTTTGGTAAGTGTTGAACAAAAATTCAGTGTGACCTTGACCACCATATTGAGCCATCCCAATCTGGTACTTGTCTCTGCCAACATCCAGCATGCCATCCACTCTGGAGATGAAAGTCTGCATCCACTGGAAACTGGTCCATGATGTGTTCTGTGAGGTGTCAGCGAGAAAGACCACATCTGCATAATGCTGGGCAGAGTCTGGAATTAGAGAAGGGCTGTGGGGGGGAGAACATCAAATCAAGATCTCTTGAAAATTGAATACAAGGATGGTTTTCTGTGGGGAATATAAGAGGGAGAGGTACTATATATGTAACGCTGCACATATTGTACTTTCATCTCCTCTGTGTAAAACTCTATCACAAGGCTCTCTCCCTCCCATACCTTGCTGCCGGTGTTGTCTGCTTTTCTAGACTAAAGTATCCTTCAATTATTCTTCTTCTTTATTAAATAAATTGTTTATAAAATTATTGAATTTAACTATAGGATAAACGATGTTTTGAATTCACAAAAGAAACAAGTTTAATTATCAATTACGTTACTCATATCTGTAACTTGCACTGAAGTAAGGCTATTTTTTAAAACATTACAGTGTATTTTTCACTACATATATAACATTTTATCGCTTTGTTTTAATACAAGAAACCATAATAAACTATAAACAATAGGTCCAAATCTCACCACTGGATAAACCCTGGAATCACAATATCTAGGTGGTCTCACCTTCAAATTCCAACAACAGGGTGTAGGATACTATAAAGCATTTTAGTTTTTGCTTTTCTGGAAAAGCAAAAATGGTGTTTCATTGTTGTTTTAATTTGTATCAATACAATTGTTGTTCTTGATTCTTATTGGCCGTGGTCAAAAATGCTTATTGCATCTAATTTACATTTAAATGCTTTAAAATATGCTTATTGGATAGGGCTATATATTACATGCAACTCTCGGGGTATAAGATAATTTCAGTCATGTATACACGTATGATAATTAAACTTTAATAACTTAATCTTCATAAAAAATTATTCTTCTTCAACCAATGGAGGAAGCAAGGGAAGTTAACATATACTGAGCAGTTACTTTGTGCTAGAGACATTTATACATTTGTATCTATTTTAATCCTCATAAACCATCCTACTAAGCAAGTATTATTATCTTTGTTGCACAGATGAGGAAGCTGAAGTGTACAAGTGAAGCTGCCGGCCCGTGCTCACACAACTAGAAAGTGACAAAGGCAGGATTTAAGAAAATAGGTCTTTTGGACTCCAAAACCCATGCTGTTTCCTCTGAACAGCATGGTAGGATGTTCTTTTTCACCTATGACAACTCCATTCATCCTTCAAGCCCCAGCTCATCCAGGAAGTCTCCCCAGGTTCTCCGGTGATGACCTCCCACTACACTCAGCGTTTCTTCACTCCCATTGGAATTAGGCGTCCTTGTTGGAATGTTGGGTTTCGACACGACCTCTTACCTTTGATCTTGCCCTCCACGGCCAAGCACAGAGTCTGGAGAATGCTTCCTGAGAAATCCTGCAGGATGTTGAAGTTTTCAGCGTTGAAGAGAAACTTCTCCAATGGCTCACTGGCTATTGTTTGCAACTCCTGGACATTCTGGACGTTGACCCCTACCACGTACACCACAACCCCATCTTGTTTCAACCTGTCAGCTGCCTCCTGGACTTCATCATTTGACTCCCCATCTGTCACCAGGATAACTACCTGGGGAACCCCATCCTTAGCCCGGCTGCCAGCTGCCTCAGTCAAGTAGTTGGTCCTGATGAACTCCAGGGCACTCCCTGTGTTTGTGCCTCCTGTATGGTAGGGCAGGTTCCAGATATGCTCCAGGACCACACTCTTCAGACGGTGCTGGTTCAGCCAAAAGGCTGGGTAGATGTTGTCATTATACTGTGCGAGTCCCACTCGGACCTGGTCACTGCTGATGTCCAGCCCCAAGGCGACAGAGTGAAGGAAGTTCTTCACTTTCTGGAAGTTCTGGGTCCTATGCTGGTTGAGCTGTCTACTAGGAAGACAATGTCAGCCAGGACTGTTTCTCTGCAAGCTGCAAGAGAGGACAAAAGGGGTGGGGTCTGCGGGTCTTCACTCAAAATATTTAGAACAATTGGAGCTGAACGTGCACAGAAAGGGAGAACAATGCCAGGCAGCCTACAGGCAGTGGTCCTCAGACACCCTAAATGACAGTGTGCTCAAAGAAGTGACAACATCCCTTGTGCCCCTCCTTCCCTCCACTCATCATGTTCTGAGGTTTCTGTCCTGCCTCCATCTTGAAATTCACTTGGACAATCCCATGAATCTCATTAAGGAGAAAAGCACTTGTGTAAATGCTTCTCAGCATGCTGAGAAAGGGGCTGTCCTCTTTCCAGTGGGAATAAACCTTGTCTCTAGGAGTGTGCCAGCCCCAACTGGTCAGAAAGCTGAATACAGCCTGTATTCCACAACACATCTCATTGCCTCTCCACCACCTAGGAGCCCTGTGACCTACTTATAACTCACCTCTTTGAGACTTGATTTTCTTCTCTGCAGCACTGACATTTTTATACCAGCCCTCATACTCTCCCAGGGTTGTTTTGAGGATAAAAGAGGATAAGCTCCTATATTAGACAATGTCAGTGCTCTGCCCAGGTCCTTTTGGATTTCTTTCTTTTTTAAAAAATCTATTTTATTGAAATATAGTTGACTTACAATGTTGTGTAAATTACTGCTGTACAGCAAAGTGATTCATTTATACATATATATGTTCTTTTTCATATTCTTTTCTTTTTTAAGTATATTTTCCCTTTTTGAAAAATATCTATCTATTTATTTATTTATTATTTTGGCTTCTCTGGGTCCCAGTTGTGACATATGAGATCTCTAGTGCGGCATGCAGACTTTTAGTTGCAGCATGGATGTGGGATCCAGCTCCCCAGCCAAGGATCGAACCCGAGCCCCTGCCTTGGGAGCGTGGAGTCCCACCCACTAGACCACCAGGGAAGTCCCCATAATCTTTTTCATTTTGGCTTATCACAGGATATTGAATATAGTTCCCTGTGCTATACAGTAGGACCTTGTTGTTTATTCATTCTATATATAACAGTTTGCACCTGCTAATCCCATACTCCCAATCCATCCCTTCCCCCTTGGCAACCACAAGCCTGTTCTCTATATCTGTGAGTCTGTTTCTGTTGCATAGATAAGTTCATTTGTGTCATATTTTAGATTCCACATTTAAATGATATCATTTGGTATTTGTCTTTGTCTGGCTTACTCTACTTAGCATGATAATCTCTAGGTCCATCCATGTTGTTGCAAATGACATTATTTCATTCTTTTTTATGGCTGAGTAGTATTGTATAGGTGTACGACACCTTCTTTATCCATTTTTCTATCAATGGACATTTAGGTTGCTTCCACATCTTGGCTACTGTAAACAGTGCTGCTATGAACAAAGTGGTGCATGTATCTTGGATTTATTTTTACCATTTCTGTACACTGCTCTGTGGAGGACTTCTCTTCAGCTATTGCAGTTGTTTAGCCCACAATATATGAAGGCTTAACCCCTTGCATTGGGTAAAGACAGCCCTGTGGCATAACTTACACTCCTGAGTTCTCCTGTGAGATTAAGCTAGAATTACCCTCTGTGACAGTTTTGCCTGAGATCACACCCTTCCTTCCTCTCCTCTCTTTCTCTCTCCTGCATCCCCCACATCCTTACCAACCTCCTTTGGGAGCTCTTCCAAAATTAATAATATGTATCCAAATCCTTGCCTCGGGCTCTGCTTCTAAAGCACACAATCTAAGACATTTGCTCTATTGGAATGGATCTGCCCTAAAAGACCTGGGATCAAGTTCTAGCTCTGCCATCCAGTTTTGTTACCTTTGGCCTCAATTTCCTCACACACAAAAAGCAAATAATGATACTAATTGTCTTATATATCTATGTAAAAACAAATACTAATTGCCTTATGTATCATACATACCCCTGTGTATCTAACAAAAAATTGCCTTATGTATCTATCAGTCAGCAAGGTAAACAAGCTTTGAAAACGATGTAACACCAAGCAAATGGTAATTATTATTACTATGTATATAAAACCTCTCTGTAAACCTTGAAGCACTAAACAAAAGTAAGGTATATAATTTGGCAAAACAAATACAATACTCCCACCACATTCTGTGGTATCAAATGGGTCAAAAGTTTTAGCACTTCTTCCAGTTGACCTCTCCTATGTAGAAATACCAAAATAATGAGCAAGTAATGAAGGCTCTATACTTTTGTGGGTTTTGATGGGACGCACAAGCAATCTTCTCTTTCTCTGCTCAAACATCTATGCTTTCTTATAGTTTAGTAATTAATTTATAAAGAATTTCCACCAGTTTATGCCCCATCACCACCAACAGATGGACAAAGTTGATGACAGGTATATAATCACAGGTAATGACCCTAATGCTTCTGGGCACCTCCGATGGGCTAAGTGCTGTGATAAGCACTTTATTTGCATAAATTTCTTTAATGCTTTCAACAACTCTCTGAGGCAGGTACTATCATCTCAGGAAGAATATTTAAATTCAGAGAAATAAAGTAACTGTTCAAGATGGCCCAGAAAGTAGAGATTTGGGATTTGAACACAGATCTTTCTTTTCCCTCAATTCACCCTCTTAACCAGCACATTATACCAACACACTGGCAGCAAAACAAGCAAGCTTCCTGGGGAAATCTACTGGCCCTCTCCCCTCCTCTGTCCCCATCTAGGCAATACAGGTAAGTTAATCTAGGAATAATAATATCATTCTAGGAACAACTATTTTTTCCTTCAAAAACAAACTTACACTATGTCTGTACATAGAAATCTCATAAGGCCCACAGGATATAAAAATAGTTGAAAAACCTTTGGTCAACAACTGGAGAGGAGCATAAAGTGTAGATGCTTTAGTGAAATTCTAATATTAAAATTAAACATGCACAATATCCAGAGAAAACTTGAATTCAAAAAGATACATGCACCCCAATGTTCAGAGCAGCACTATTTACCATACCCAAGACACAGAAGCAATCTAAATGTCTATCGACAGATGAATAGATAAAGAAGATGTGGTACATATATACAGTGGAATATTACTCAGCCATAAAAAAGAATGAAATAATGTCATTTGCAGCAACATGGATGGGCCTAGAGATTATCATACTAAGTGAAGTAAGCCAGAAAGAGAAAGAGAAATATTATATGATATCACTTACATGTGAAATCTAAAAAAATGATACAAATGGACTTATGTACAAAACAGAAACAGACTCACAGACATAGAGAACAAATTTATGGTTACCAAAGGGGAAGGGGGAGGGGGAGGGATAAATTAGGAGATTGGGATTAGCAGATACACACTACTATATATAAAACAAACAACAAGTTCCTACTGTATAGCACAGGAAACTATATTCAATGTCTTGTAATAACCTATAATGGAAAAGAAAAAATATATATAAGATATATATATATATGTATACACACACGTATGTGTATATATATATCTGAATCACTTTGGTGTACACTAGAAACTGACACAGCATTGCAAATCAACTATACGTCAATTAAAAATTAATTAATTAATTAAGCATGCACACATATGGAAGGGATATATGGGAGGGATAAGAGATAAATCTTTGAGTTCCGTGACTTCTAGATCAGAAATCAAAAGTGAAAAAGCCTTTGTACCTGGAGAGACGTGGCCAACAGGTGGAGCTGCCTTTGCCAACGTATCACAGAGCTCCTGGCGTAGCTTCAGGGCGAAACTGCCCAAAGCAGAGAAGTTGGGAACAAAGGCGACGAACTTCTCCACAGGACTGCTCGAAATCTCCTTGAGGTCTGCTGAAACCGCATCTCCGACGCCCACGGCATAGAGGAGGATGCCCGCCCTCCTAAAGTCATCCGCGGGCTCTTGCACGTGGTCCTCTGCTGGGCTGCTGCTGATCACCACGGCGACCTGAGGTACGCCCTGGCTTGCCCTGCTCCCCGCTGTTTCCTGGAAGTGGTGATCTAGGAGGAACTGCAGGGCCAGCCCCATCTTGTGGCCCCCCCCGGCGTAAATGGAAACCTCTGGATGCGTCTCAGCACTTCGCCTTTCCGATGGTAGGTGGAAAGGAGGAACTCGGATTGGGGCTGATCACTGTACCAGGCCAGCCCCACGCAGACCGCCTCTCCGCCGACACTGACGCCGTTGACCACAGTGTACAAGAAGCTCCGTGCGCTGTGAGTGTTCTGTGGGTTGTTGCTGGTGTCCACCCCAGAAACACGACATCTCCCACAGAGTCGTCCCTGCACACTGGGGAAGAGAGTCCACAAAATTGTCAGCTACTGGCTGTGAACACATCTCTCCCGATTCAGTGTCTTTGCACCCCACAGCTCTTTGATGACGGCTAATATGCACGTGGCCCAGACACACCATCATCTTCCTTTGCTTCCTCATGGCCACCATCTACCCCCGTTCACCTGCCGCCCTGTGTTCCATTCTAACAGATATCTGACCCTTCAATTAGACCCCTGGCCATGGTCCTCCATTTATCCCTTAAACCTCCTCAAAGGAACCAGCTTTCTACCAATAGAGGATGCTGTTGGAACCCCACCTAGATCCCCTTTGCCAGTAGCACACCCGTGCCCCAGCTGCTTCAAGCATTACAGTCACCTGCTTCCGGCTAAGACTTTGCCCAGAGAACTGCTCCTGGTGGAAGGGAGCAGCCTCATCAAGAGACACCTGGGAAGTTATACTGTCGCCACCACCCTGGGTGGGCAATGTTTGATCACATGGAGATACAAATGCCTGGCCCCCTTGCCTTAACTGAAACCATTCATGGTGTTATTTATGCCCCAGTGGCTCCCATGGCTCAGGCCAAGGCTTGATTTTATGGGAGGCTGCATGCTTGCTTGGCTGCTTCTCCCCCTAGCCTACCTCACTTCTGTCACTCCTTTACAGATCTGTCCTAAAGAGTCCTGCCTCAAAATAACATGTTCACCAAATCGCTGTCCCCGGCTCTGCTTCTAGAGCAGCTGACCTAAGGCATCAGCTTTCCACCTTTGACCTCTGACCTTCCCTGGCCACACAAGCCTCTTTAAGTTTGACAAGTGACATTACCTTCGGTGTGACTCACATTTGTCCTTTGGCACCTTGAACTCAAAGCTGCATCATGTGATTACTTCTCCCAAACCCAGCTCTAATTCTGGGAACCACATTCCCCACTGTGGTCAGACCAAGTAGCACTCCAGCTGGGCCCACCCTGGTCTCCAGCACGAAGGGGATCAGACACCAGGTGGCTGCAGGACCTGAGGACAAAGCTCATCTCTCTGGTTCTCGGATTGCGTTTCCCTAGAATAAAGGGGTTTACCACATGACCTGCTCTCTTCAACTCCAACTTTGCTTTTCTGTGACTCAGGGCATAAGTATCCCAACTGGGTAACCACATTTACATTTGGTTTTGTGCCAGGAGGGCTAAACCCTGGCTTGGGCTGGCCCTGCACTATCTCTGTAGCTTTGTCTCTCTACCCTCTGCACTTCTCTGCCTGTTTTCCAGGCTCCTTAGACCAGTTTCTCAAACTCTCCATGCTTCTACCTGCCACTGGCCTTTAACGTGCTGTTCCCCCTCCAACACTGTTGGTGGGATGTAAATTGGTGTAGCCACTATGGAAAACAGTATGGAGGTTCCTTAAAAAACTAAAAATAGAGCTACCATATGATCCAGCAATCCCACCCCTGGGCATATATCTGGAGAAAACTATAGTTCAAAAAGATACATGCACCTCAATGTTCACTGCAACACTATTTACAATAGACAGGACATGGAATCAACCTAAGTGTCCATTGACAGATGAATGGATAAAGAAGATGTGGTATACATACACAATGGAATAGTACTCAGCCATAAAAAAGAATGAAATAATGCCATTTGCAGCAACATGGATGGACCTAGAGATTATCATACTAAGTGAAGTAAGTCAGACAGAGAAGGACAAATCTCATATATCACTTATATGTGGAATCTAAAATATGACACAAATGAACTTATGTACAAAACAGAAACAGACTCACAGATGTAGAGAACGGACATGTGGTTGCCAAAGGGGAAAGGCAGGGGAGGGATAAATTAGGAGCTTGGGATTGACAGATATACACTACTCTACATAAAATAGATAACCAACAAGGGCCTACTGTATATCACAGGGAACTATATTCAATATCTTGTAATGACCTATAATGGAAAATAATCTGAAAAAGAATATATATATATATACATATATATAATTATATATATGAATAACTGAATCACTTTGCTGTACATCAGAAACTAGCACAACATTGTAAATCAACTATACTTCAATTAAAACAAAGTGCTGTTCCCTCCGTCATTTCTTTTTTTTAATTTTTATTTTACATTAGATTATAGTTGATTAACGGTGTTGTATTAATTTCAGCTGTACAGCAAAGTGATTCAGTTATACATATACATGTATCTATTCTTTTTCAAAATTTTTTCCCATTTAGGTTATTACAGAATACTGAGCAGAGTTCCCTGCTGCTATACAGTAGGTCCTTGCTGGTTATCTATTTTAAATATAGCTGTGTGTACATGTCAATCCCAAACTCCCAACCTATCCCTCCCCCCTGCCACCCTTCCCCCGGTAACCATTAGTTCCTTCTCTAAGTCTGTGAGTGTGTTTCTGTTTTGTAAATAAGTTCATTTGTATCATTTTTTTAGCTTCTGAATATAAGCAATATCATATGATATTTGTCTTTCTCTGTCTGACTTATTTCACTTAGTATGCTAATCTCCAGGCCCACCCATGTTGCTGCAAATGGCATTATTTCATTCTTTTTTATGGCTGCACAGTATTCCATTGTATATATGTATCACATCTTCCTTATCCATTCATCTGTCAATGGACATTTTTGTTGCTTCCATGTCTTGGCTGTTGTAAACAGTGCTGCAATGAACATTGGGGTGCACGTATCCTTTCAAGTCATGTTTTTCTCCAGATATATGCCCAGGAGTAGGATTGCTGGATCATATGGTAGCTCTATTTTTAGTTTTCTTAGGAACCTCCATTCTGTTCTCCTTTGTAACATTGTAAATCAACTATACTTCAATTTTAAAAAAAAATGCTGTTCCCTCCATCAAGTTTCTTTTTTCTCTTTTTTTCTTCTTCTGGTAAATTCCCATAGAATCATGTCCTTTTATCCTGGTTCGTAATGTAACATTCATTTGTGTGCTTCTTCAATTAATGACAACCTCTCCAGCTAGAGTGGGCTCCGTGAAAACAGATACCATACACTTTGTTTGTTGGTCCACCACTCAAGTGTCTAGCATAGAGTAGTCACCCAAAAAATGTTAGCGGAAGTAAATATTTGGGAAAGAGAGAGGGTGAGAGGGAGGGAAGAAGGGAGAAGACTTCACTTACAAGGATGGGAACGTTGAACATGAATGAAACCAAATCAGGGAATCAGAAAATTCTAGAGGTAGAATAATCCTATAAGACTATGCAGTGCAATACTGCAGCCACTAGGTATGTGTGGCTGTTTAGCACTTGAACTGTAGCTAGTGTGACTGAGAGAAATGAAATTTTAAGTTTTGCTGAATTTTAATGTATTTTAATTTAAAGTCACACGTGTCTAGTGCCCACTGTATTGAACAGTGCAAGTATAGAATGAGTTCAATTCACCTATCTCACAGATAAGGAAAATACGACCTAGAAAGGCAAAGTAACATGCGTAAATCTGTTCGAAGAGCCAGCATTAGAAACCAGGTCCCTTGACATCTAGCCCATACCCTGGACTGCCATAAAGATTTAATTGAAAGCCCATGTTACAGAAAGGCAAAGACCACATGAGAGTTTAGGTGGAAAAGGGCTGGAGAAGGTTGGTGTGCTTCAGGGACAGTAAATCCTGAAGGGACAGTCACTTCTAGATTCCTGAGTCCCACCTCTGGGAAGTTTGCCTAATCTCAATCATAAAGCCAAGTGAAGTCAGGATTATTGAAAAGGATGATAATCAATGAGCTTGAGGCCCTTTAAGCTTCCCTTCCCTTTGGCCCTCCAAATGCAATCCTCTTGAGAGGAGAGGGTCCAGTGAGTGCTCCAGGGATGGCCACCTGCTTTGTCCCCTTAAAAGCTCTTTCAGAAGAGATCAAACACAGACCAGGAAGTGTTTCCCTGATCTTTCCAATCAGGAGAAACCTCACAGCTATAGAATGTCTTTCAGGCAAAGATATGGTTTCATCACATGCAACTTGAGAGATATATTACATTTTCATACATTGTTACTTTCTGAACGACTAGATTTTTGTCATTTTAGAAGGTGTTTGAAGCAGGAGAAGATTCACTGTAACAGCTTCTGTTCACACTGAGAGGAGTCAGAGCCGAAGGGAAATTTAGAGACTTCATGTTTTTTCCCAACAAATAACAGCCTGTGTAAATATTTCTGAACATTTAAAACTCAATATTGTCTCAGGCTACTCATACAACCTTCTCTTGATGATTTCATCTTGAAAAGTCCCCAAAGTTAAAATGACTGCAAAAAAAAAATTGCAGAAGTGTCCTTAGCACTCAGGGAAACTATTCACCTTGTGATGACAATTGCCCTGTGGAAGAGCACAGCCAAAGAAGACAAAGCAAAATGCAGAGTCAATAGGATAGGCCCACATTTACAAAAGCATTTGAGAGCTTGGTAACACATTCAGAAGGATAGCATCTTTTAATATTTATTTTTCGTCATTTGAGGTTAAGCTTTGAAAAATATCAAGCGCCCACCATTAACTAAAAGCTTTCAGATTCTAAATTCTCCTTAAAAGAATCATTTCCCTTTTGTTAAGTATGAAACTCCTGTAATATTTTCTTTTAATATTGTCACTACCACTCTATTCCTGGCAAGGTCATCATTTTTGGCTTAAAGAACCCAATGCGTTACCAATTCTCTGTGACTTGAAGCCAAAACCAGCTGCAAGGAAGATGATCCCCCAAAATGTCTTCCAAGTCTCCATTTTAGATATGTACCTAGAGAGAGAAAGATAACTCATAATTAAAATTATGTCTTCATACAGTTAAAATGAGTGCATCATATTGTATATTCATTATACCTGAATACAGTTGATTTAAAAAAACATACACACACACACACACAACTATGTCCTTCCCCAGACCAATTATAAAAATAAAGAAGGACGTGTTGCCATAGTTTTTCAATTGTGCAAGGACTATGGTCTTGCTGACCCAACTCAGGAAGAATTTTGTAAACGCCCGAAGTATATACCTCAGACTTCATCTGTTTAAAGTTGTTCAGATATGGCTATAAAAGGAAAAATCATATAGAGCATGGGGTAGAACCACCATTTCACACACTGAATTCATCTGGTGGAACATAAACATTTCTGGATGATTTTGTATTTTTATACAAGCAGTGGAAGACCTGATAAACACTGTGGTATGAGGAAATACTCAAGTGTCTCAGAAGCACATCTGCCTGATAAAATCAGGCTAGCATGAGAATATTTTACAAGTTCCCAGAAGAAGCAGAACACCAGACTTCCCGCTCCTAGACTTGGATCTAGTTCCAAAGGCCTCCATGGAAATCATCCACTCCCAATTCTATTTCTAATTTTTGACTCTAAGAAACCCCATATATTTAAAAATAAGAACAACATGGCAATCACATTGAATGAGATGTTCCAACTGGAACAGGGAGCACCTCATCTTTATCTTCTATCTAACTAACCTCACAGCCATCCTCAGCAGAGTTCAGTGGGGTTAAAAGCAAGGATTCTTGGAGACAGACAGCCTAGGTTTGAATCTCAGATCTGCTACTTAATATTTGGATCTTGGGCAAGTTGCTTCTCTTCTCAGTTTCCCCATTTGTAAAATGGGAGCAATAATAGCATCTACTTCATAGTCTTGTGATAAGGATCAAATGAGTTCTTAATTGTAAAACAGTTTACCCATGCCTGGCACTTAAAAGCACTCTTTAAGTGCTTGTTAAATAAGTCTTCTTAGAAATTCACTATGTAAAAGTGAAAACATATTCCCCCTAATTTGAAACTCAGAATCTTGTGGAGGTAGAAGATCACTAATACTTTGCACTGTGTATTAATAAAGCAATTATTTTGCTGTGTATATTGTATTTTATATTTTTTATTTGATTGGTTCAGTTTTCACTTTCAGTTGATTGCTACTTTGTAAGTAACTGTGCTAATCTCCATGTTCCTCGCCTCAAATCTAGGAAAAGCCAGCTAAGCAGGCCTTACTCTGTTCATTTTGTTGATGGAAATGAAAAGGTCAGGTCCCAGAAAGGTTTAAGCAGAGTCCCAGGGCTACACAGTCATGCACAGTCAAGTTCTGTCCCAGGTAACCTGATTCCAGGTCCATCGCATGGCTGTACTTCAAACATCTGCTTCAAACCCTTCAATGAAAATCTCCAAGGCCAGACTGTCACTCAAGTCCCCAGAGTCTGCTTCATGTAAAATGAAGACCTGTGAGCAATTTGCCTTGGGGTAAAAATGTGAGTTCAAGCCCTCTTTAAACTCATCAAAGAGCTTAAGCAAGAATCTCACAGGGTCTAAATCACTTTGCAGCCTCAGGCCCTTTAAGCAGAATATTGTGTAGAAATGATATCACAATGCCCAGAAATAGCAGCCACCCAACAGCTGAGTCCACTCTGCAGAAGGTGTAAGTGTAGCCACGCTGCTTCTCTAAGACATGTTTCTACTGTGCATGCTTCATTTTCTCCTTGGAAGTGACTCAGGGTGTGAGATAACCACATCTGTTATATTATTTTACAGCAACAGAAAATACTGGGAGAATTCTTGACTCCAAAGGAAGCCTTGATTCTGGTTTCAGCTTGACCTTTGGCTCCATGTACTTGAGCAAGCCAGTTCAACTCTCAAGGTTGATGTGATGACTCTAGAGAGCTTGGGACACCTATGATATTGCCCACTATATTACAAACCTTCCCCAGGGCATTAATCCAGCGACTTTCCAATAAATGATGTGATATAATTGGATTCTCTGTTCCTCAGTTTCTACATCAACCTCCCATTAACGTCTCCTTAAGGAGGCTTGCAAGTAATTTGAAAGAAGATACTTTAAGAATAAGTTTTCCATTCCCCAACAAACTTTCATCTAATGGCAAATAAATGAAAGTGTGAATCTTAAAGAATAGATGGTTCTAATGGATTAAGGACAGTGTGAGGGTAAAGAGAGTGAGAGTTTGGGGGCAGCTCCTGAGCCCGCAGGGAGCTCTGGCCGGAGGCTCCTCGCTGGGGCAGGGAACTTTCCTCGCCTGGGGCCATATCATAATTCTGAATCATGTCTGATAAAGGAGAACTGGAAGACAAGCCTCCAGCACCACCACCGCCCCCCCTCCACCCCGTGCAAATGAGCAGTACCATTTTTAGCACTGGAGGCAAAGACCCTGTGTCAGCCAATCACAGTTTGAAATCTTTGACCTCTGTTCCAGAGGGAAAAAAAACCCAGGAATAAAATCGTCTCTATATTCTCAAGCACAGAGAAATTAAGTAAGAAGAAAGAGAAGGAAAGGCCAGAAATTTCTCCTCCATATGATTTTGAGCACACCATCCATGTTGGCTTTGATGCTGTTACTGGAGAATTCACTTGCATGCCAGAACAGTGGGCTCAATTATTACAGACCTCCAATATCACAAAACTAAAGCAAAAGAAGAATCCTTGGGCTGTGCTGAATGTCTTAAAGTTCTATGACTCCAACACAGTGAAGCAGAAATATCTGAGCTTTACTCCTCCTGAGAAAGATGGCTTCCCGTCTGGAACACCAGCACTGAATACCAAGGGTTCGGAAACAGCAGTAGTAACAGAAGAAGACGATGATGATGAAGAAACTCCTCCTCCTATTATTGCCCCATGACCAGATCATACAAAATCAATTTATACACAGTCTGTAACTGATCCTATTCCTGCACCAGTTGGTGATTCTAATGTTGACAGTGGTGCCAAGACTTCAGACGAACAGACAAAGAAGGCCAAAATGACAGATGAAGAGATTATGGAGCAATTAAGAACTATTGTAAGCATAGGTGACCCTAAGAAAAAGTATACAAGATATGAAAAAATTGGGCAAGGGGCTTCTGGCACAGTTTTCACTGCTACTGATGTGGCATTGGGACAAGAGATTGCTCTTAAGCAGATTTATTTTACAGAAACAGCCAAAGAAGGAATTGATCGTTAATGAGATTCTGGTGATGAAAGAATTAAACAATCCCAACATAGTTAACTTCTTAGACAGTTACCTGGTGGGAGACGAATTGTTTGTGGTAACGGAGTACCTCGCTGGGGGATCACTTACTGATGTTGTAACAGAGACCTGCATGGATGCAGCACAGATTGCTGCTGTATGCAGAAAGTGTTCACAGGCACTGGAGTTTTTACGTGCTAATCAAGTGATCCATAGAGACATCAAAAGTGACAATGTGCTTTGGGGCATGGAAGGATCTGTTAAACTTACTGACTTTGGTTTCTGTGCCCAGATCACTGCTGAGTAGAGCAAGCGAAGTACTATGGTTGGAACGCCATACTGTATGGCACCAGAGGTGGTTACACGGAAAGCTTATGGCCCTAAAGTAGACATCTGGTCTCTGGATATTATGGCTATTGAGATGGTAGAAGGAGAGCCTCCATACCTCAGTGAAAATCCTTTGAGGGCCTTGTACCTGATAGCGACTAATGGAACCCCAGAACTTCAAAGCCCAGAGAAACTTTCCCCAATATTTTGGGATTTCTTAAATCGATGTTTGGAGATGGATGTGGAGAAAAGGAGTTCAGCCAGAGAACTGTTACAGCATCCCTTCCTGAAACTGGCCAAACCATTATCCAGCTTGACACCACTGATCATGGCAGCTAAAGAAGCAATGAAGAGTAACCGTTAACATCATTGCTGTGACCTCATATTCTTTTTTCCAGTTTCTAAAAGAAGTCTTTTACTATATGAAAATTATTATTCTTTGGGGGTTTAAAGAAATGGTCTGCATAACATGGAGGGAAGAAACAAGCTACTACTTCCTGAAGACAACCAAGAAAAAATTGCAAAACAGAGGGACAACTTTCTATTGAATCCCTTCTTTAGGGTCCAAAAGGAATTGTGGACTGAATCACTAGCCTTATGCCCTTCAGCAGAAAGCCCATCAGGGCCATTTATCATGTTTGAGATTTGCATTTTATTTTGCGGACTTCATTATAATAGATCCCATTCATTGCCCCTTCTAGGGTATTTTCAGTACTTGAATGGCAGATTTGAGTTTTTCAGAGTATTTGTTTTATCTGCTAGTCTTCTTTTCTCTCTTCTTCATAACTTTCTTTCTCCTGACTTGCTCCTTTTGAGTTGCTTTGAGAAATGTTTCTTATGCCTGAATTGGAGGCAAGTGTGATAGAAATTACATAGCTCCTTATATTGGCAAAGGAGTTCAATATGGTTTAACTTTGTATAGAAGTTAGAACCAGCTATTGTTACATGTAACATTTCAGTTCGGAATTTGAACTGAAGGTAGGGAAGAAAAGTATGTGATTTTTACCTTTTTTAACAAATGTGAAAGAGTCAATTTTTAAAATTTCATAATAGTGAGTTGTTTGGCATTTTTTACATGTATAGAGAGAAGACTAATAACCTATATTTATAACTAAATCATTGAAACAGTAAAAGAGTCCCATTGACTATACTTTCTTACAGTTTCATTTTTCTATCTATGTCCTCTTCAGATTTGGCTTCAGGACTTTGTGCAGCTACTTTCCCCTTCCCTCTTTTTTTCCCCTTCATTTTGGAAATAAGTTTCTGTATATGTTGTAATTTTAGCTAGTTTGTTTGTTTTTTAATTAACCCTTTCTCACCCTACTCCTCACCCCCTTCCCAAGGTAAATAATATAATAACCATTGAATTTTCAGAATTTAAAAGTTAACTTTTTTTTTCCATTTAAAGGTAAAAAATATTTGGAACTAGCAGAGACAAAGTGAGAGGCTTGAACCTTGGTGAGCTCTAAAATAATTAGATAAGATTATATTCATGAAAGAGAAATGTCAGTTACTTAGAGATGCAGCTTCTGACCAGTAAACTGTAGAGATTTGTTGTAAACACTGTTCCCAACCCATTACCAACATTTTTTTTTTAGTTTAATAGACGTTTAGTCTATCATTATATATAGTTGAACCACCTCTACACACAAAGTAATATGGTTTAAGATTTTCTGAGTGGGAAGGAATTTGGGTCTCAAAAGGTTTTGTGAGCCTGCTACATGTTTTCTGGAAATCATTTAAGTGGGCCTTTTAAAAGACCCTTGAAGAAAATACAAGGAAAATTGGTTTGCAAGAAATTCAGCAATTAGATTTCAGAATTAAACTACCTATTAAGATAGCAAACCAAGAAATGGAAAGAACTGGGGCAACTCCTCTTCCATATTTCCTACGCACTCAACTCCACCCTGGGAAACAGAAGCTTAGTCTAGGGGAAGTCATGATGCAAGCAGAATGTGGTGGTACGCCCGACCACAACCGGTGGGTGGCCTGGCACGTTTGTGGGATGGTGAGGCTCTTGGGGGTAGTTTGAGCAGGGATGAGAAAAATAACTGTAGACCACACATAAAATCAGAAACCAACTGAACTTGTATTGACATCAACTACATGACTCTTCTTAGTAGCCTTATGGGAATGGATAAAGTGATGAGCCAAGATAACACTGATTAGACTTAGCAATGTTACTTTTAAATAAAGCCAACCCTTAGATTTCATAATGGGTCACAAACTAATACTACAAATAAAACATTTAAAATTTAGATCCAAGCCCCTTCTATCCTCCCGCACTTGAAAGGGACCTGATGAACACCAATTTCCCAATCCTAGCATCACTAGCTTACAAACCTTAGGGTTAAAAACTCCCTTCTCATTTACCTAATGTTCAATTTCCATCAGTTTCAATATACAGTAGTGTAAATACCATGACTATTTTGCATGAAGTTAAGTGTTCTACAGATCAGAGTCACGGGATTGAACCAGGAGCTCCCACCTTTTATGGGAACTTCAGTGGTACCATCGAGGCCAAGGCAATTTAATGTAGGCTAACCAGGATTTGTTTCAATTTGTAAGAGAAACATCTTGCAACAGGTTAATTCAATTCTCTTAAAAAATGGTGGCATTCCTTTACTTTCCGCCTTTTGGAAGCAGCAGTTACATATATGGAATAGCAGATTAAGTCTAAAAATGTGGGCCCTAGTTAACTTTATTTTTCGGCATAATGATCATGATAAAGGATCATGACATCCTTCACATTTCCAAGGAAAACCCCATTTAAAGTCTGTCCTTGCCAAACTCCATAAAACAGCCACTTTAGAGTAAACCAGCAGAGCATTGCCTCACCCCAATAAAGCTGTAAGTTTCACCACATGCACCAACAAATCTACATGGCTAGTTTCTGCACTCCTCTTTTACAGAATTTTACACCTATTGTTACCAGACAGCATTTTAAATACGGACATATCAACTGCCTAATAAAGCAAAAACAAAGGCATTTCCCTTATTAGAAACAAGATACACCATCACTTAAAATCTTCAAACATTATTGCACTTTAACTTTCAGAATTTGACAATGCATTCAATGAAGCAATCTGCAGACAACTAGTTTTAACAGACAGATTTCAAAACACTTTTAAGCAGACGTGGATGTCCTAAACTGCTTACTAGGTAAGGATTTTACAAACATTACTTATATTAGCGGCAGCGGTGGAGCTGGAGAGTATTGCGCCTTCTCCAGGCTGCGCGGCGAGAACCACCGATCGTGTGGTGGAACTTGTAGCCTTTGCCGAGGCCGCGGCTCTTCCTGCCTGCAGATGTCAGCCCCCGCATCTCCCTGTGCTTGTGGACTGGTTTGGTGATCCACTGGGTGTCAGGGTTTCTTCTGATAGCTTTATGGAAGGGATCAATGAGGATAACCTCAAAAAATTTGTACGTAGAATCTTCACCCACCCAGTAAGAATTCAGGACCCTCAGGGCCCCACAGTGGCATCCCGCTCGCTCCTCGGCAACAGACTGAAGGCTCCGGGCAAGCTTGAGCTGGTTGACGCCGTGGTGGACGGGCTTGCCGTAGGTGGCGCCCTTCGGGACCGGGCGTTTGCGGCCACCGCAGCGCACGCGAACCTGACATACCACATAACCTTGTTTGGCCTTGTAGCCCAGCCTACGCGCCCTGTCGGGCCGGGTGGGGCGCGGAGCCCGGGGCAGCGCCCAGAGCTGGCGGTACTGCCAGCAGCGCACCCTGAGCAGAAAGCGCATCACGTCCGACTGCTTCTTCCTCCACAGCTGCTGGATGTACTTGTACGCGCCCATCTCGGCTCCCCTGCTGGCTGCCGCCAAACGGAAAGGAAGGACCCTTTCTCCCCCGTTACCAACATTTTTACTGTCTGTGAGAACTTAAGTGACAAAGTACTTCTTGGTAAATTCATGGGTCATTTGAGATGTTGAGTTACTTTAGATTTTTTTCAAATAAGTAAATAATATTCATGTAAAAACCTGGAGATGGGGCTTCCCTGGTGTCGCAGTGGTTGGGGGTACGCCTGCCGATGCAGGGCACACGGGTTCGTGCCCAGGTACGGGAGGATCCCACGTGCCGCGGAGCGGCTGGGCCCGTGAGCCATGGCCGCTGAGCCCGCGCGTCCGGAGCCCGTGCTCCGCAATGGGAGGGGCCACAGCGGTGAGAGGCCAGCGTACCGAAGGAAAAAAAAAAAAAAAAAAAACTGGAGAAAGAAAGAATAATGAAACGTGCTTGTTGATAGCAATACATTTTACGTTTTAAAGATTTTAAAAAGGTCTGTGACCTGTAGGATTAATTATTAGAGTGCCCTCTCTTCTCCCTTCCCCTCCTCTCCTCTTCTTCTCTCATCATTTTAATTGTTTGGCTTTTGGAGGCAGTATTGTCCCTTCTGACATGCCAAGAGCCACATGAAAGAGAAAAATCTGTGCTTTGGTTCTGGCTTTTTGTTCCCACCATTGGGTCCTAACTGACTTGCCATCCTGCAATAGTACAAATCATGAATAAAAATAATTTTGATTGGGCTTCCCTGGTGGTGCAGTGGTTGAGAGTCCGCCTGCCGATGCAGGGGACACGGGTTCGTGCCCCGGTCCGGGAAGATCCCACATGCCGCGGAGCGGCTGGGCCCGTGAGCCATGGCTGCCGAGCCTGCGCGTCTGGAGCCTGTGCTCCGCAACGGGAGAGGCCACAATTGTGAGAGGCCCGCGTACCGCAAAATAATAATAATAATTTTGATGTTTTGGAGTACATTAGGAGAACGTAATAGAGTTTTATTTCCTATCATTCCCATCATATCTGTGTTAAGATACAAGTATAAGGACAGAAATGGCTGGTGGGTTTTTTGGTTTTTTTAAATTGGTAAGGCAGGAAGGTTTTCACAAAAATAAGACAATTAGTGAAACTTGTATCTAGAGCACTTAATGGTCTCTGTTTTCAATTTGATTCTTGATTTCATTTTTCTCTGGATTATGTTGGCCTTCTACAGCTATTACTAAATTACCTTACAGAAATAAGCTGGTTTATTCCTGGTGGAAAGCTACAGTGTCTCTTGAGTTCCATATTTGAACATTCTTTGTAAATAGTTGTCTGGATGGATTATGATAAAGAAGATGCTACCAATGAAATAGAAAACCAACTACATGATATAAGACTGTGATCCTCATGACACTTCCGTACATAAGTCATAAAGGCCATATTCACTGAATGCAGTGCCAATGCCCCATTTTTATGCCTGTGACTCAACAAAGGTCTTTTAAGGTTATAGAAGCAGTTTGGGATTTGTATTTACAACTTCTTTGATGGTTACCTGCATGTCCATTGCTGGCAACGGACTTTGTCATTAAAACCTGATGCCTAGGTTAAGGAGCTACAGTGTGGTTTATTCTTTACCTACTTGGATAAACTAACTTGTAATAGAAATGTACTTTGGTTAATCCTGAAATGTGTCATTTTTGAATAATCTTAATCTTAAAAGCAATACAGAATTGTGATTTATTAATTTTAAATTAAAATATTCACATCTTGTTGCAAGAAAAATTATATCTGAAAAAAAAAAGAGAGTGAGAGTTTGAAAGAGCCAGGAATAATGATCCAAAATAAATTCATGCATAATGATTACAATTGCTATTATTACAATGATACCATACTTCAATTTTTTTAACTCTTAGGTAATAAAGTTAGATGAAATATAAAACCTTCAAGTAGTATATCTACATTTTCATATTCCATTATGTCCTAATTATTAGTGTTAATGCAATTAGTCATAAGAAATGAGAAGTCACAGACCTACTACAGAATGGACTTAAGGACACGGGGAGGGGGAGGGGTAAGCTGGGACGAAGTGAGAGAGTGGCATGGATATATATACACTACCAAATGTAAAATAGATAGCTAGTGGGAAGCAGCCACATAGCACAGGGAGATCAGCTCAGTGCTTTGTGACCACCTAGAGGGGTGGGATAGGGAGGGTGGGAGGGAGACGCAAGAGGGAGGAGATATGGGGATATATGTACACATAGAGCTGATGCACTTTGTTATACAGCAGCAACTAACACAACATTGTAAAGCAATTATACTCCAATAAAGATGTTAAAAAAAAAGAAAGAAAGAAATGAGAAGTATTTTTAGTTAGTTGTAAATAAAGCACTAAATCTGTTTATGGAAATCTAGTGGGAAAGTCAAAAGTTTATAAACATTTTACAGCTGTGCTTATGTGTGCTATATCACTGAAGAGAAAAAGGTCTGTAGATTGACTTAGTATCTACATTACATATACTATTTAATAAGGATGTTTAAATCTAATTTAAGCTGTAGAAGGGGGGTTGAATTTAAACATGTGTAGGGCTCATCATGGAAGGAAAAAAATGAAGTTATTAAATGAATTGTAAAATAGGTAGGGATTGCATTGGATACCGATTTTTTTTAATTAAAAAAAATTTGTTTTGGCCACACCACATAGCATTCAGGATCTTAGTTCCCTGACCAGAGATTGAAACCATGCCCCCTGCAGTGGAAGCACAGAGTCTTAACCACTGGACCATCAGGGAAGTCCCAGGATACTGATTCTTTACTATCTACTATTAGAAATAATTCTAGTGGGTTTGGGGTAGAGAGAGACTTCTCTCAGACTATGTTCCTCAAATAGTTATCTGAAAGATCTTTTTTTTTAAGATTAATTTGTTCAGTTAAATTACTTTGCAGCCACCATAGTAACAATTGATTCAGGGAAGAATCACCAAGAGATTTTAACACCATTGGGTAAAAGTGTGTTGGGAAACAGGGTTTTAACACAGTTTCAAAGTACCTCCTCAAAAATTACTTATAAATTACAAAAGGCAAGAAAAGTACAATGGAGAAATGATGGACACAGCTTAATCAAGTGATCAAAATTAATATCAACAATAATAGGATAAACTAACACCATATACCTCCTGATGTTATGCATGAGAAAACTCAATGTCACTTATATGGTAGTCCTCCCCAAAATGCATGACCTAAATCTAATAATGAGGAAACAATCATATAAACCAAAACTTGGGGACAGTCTAAAAACAACAGGCCTGTGCTCCTCAAAAATATGAATTTCATGAAAAACAAAGAAAAACTGAAGAACTGAGACAAACACTCTAACAAGACATGACAGCTCAAGGCAGTGCATGATCTTGGATTGGGAAAAAATGTTATAAAAGACATTAAGACAATAGGTAAAATTTTAATATGGGCTGAATATTATATAATTATTCTGTATCAATGTTAAATTTCCTGATTTCAATCATTGTATTATAGTCACGTAAGAGAATGTCATTGTTATTAATAAATACACACAATACATTATGGGGCAGAGGGTCTTGAGGTCAGCAACTGCAAATATTCAGCAGAATTGTAATAATTCAGAGGGAGAGAGAAGGGAGGAATAAAACATTGCAAAACTCTTGCAACATTTTATCGGGTGTCTACTGCTTGCCAGACAATATGTCAGGCACTAGAAATAACAGATTAATGAAATATATCTTTTCCTCAGAGGACTTGGAGCTCTCCTGGAGAGAAAGACATGGATATGCTGCAGTATCATGGGGTGAGCAAAATAATATTGAAATCTACACAAGGTCCTGAGGAGCACAATGGGGAACACCCCTCTGCACTTGGTTGAAGGCTTCACAGAGCAGATGACATTGGAGTTGGGACTCAAAGGATGAGGAGAAATTTGTAAGTGAGCAAGAGGAGAAAGGGGGTTCCAGGCAGAAGGACAGCATGTGCAAGGGCACAGGAGAGGTATTAGGCACCCCAAACAGAATCCATCCAAGGCCTCAAGAGCCTACGTTTGGCATGCAGAGGACTTGGTTAAGCCTGCCTTGGTGCTCACAAGGCAAGCTGTATGAGCTCTTAAGGTATGATGAGTCTAATGGTGACCTTGTTTTTCTGAAATGCCTGAACTAAGAGGGAGGGATAGAAAAGGGGACCTGGGCAGAGTTTCTCCATCTTCAACCATAAACCTCTTTAACTCCATTTAATTTGACCAACAGTGCTTTGTATACCAGTGTCCAAGGTTTCTGTTCTTCCTCTGTGGACCATTCAACAATAAAATGGAAAGATGCCATCACTAATGTTCTATGCTAGGGCTCTCAGACTTGAACATTGCATCAGAATCACCCAGAAGACCTGTCAAAACCCAGCTTCTGAAGCCCACCTCCAGAGGTTATGATTCAATAGGTCTGGGGTGGGACCTGAGAATTTGCATGCTGAGCTGGTCCAAGGAACCACATTTTAAAAACCATTCTTTGGAGAGACATTCAAGATGGCGGAGGAGTAAGACGTGGAGATCACCTTCCTCCCCACAAATACATCAGAAATACATCTACATGTGGAACAACTCCTGCAGAACACCTACTGAACGCTGGCAGAGGACCTCAGACTTCCCAAAATGTAAGAAACTCCTCATGTACCTGGGTAGGGTAAAAGAAAAACAAAAAAACAGAGACAAAAGAATAGGGATGGGACCTGCACCTCTGGGAGGGAGCTGTGAAGGAGGAAAAGTTTCCACACACTAGGAAGCCCCTTCACTGTCAGAGATGGAGGGTGGCGGGGGGGAAGCTTCTGAGCCATGGAGGAGAGCGCAGCAACAGGGGTGCAGAGGGCAAAGCAGAGAGATTCTCGCACAGAGGATCAGTGCCGACCAGCACGTACCAGCCTGAGAGGCTTGTCTGCTCACCCACCAGGATGGGTGTGGACTGGGAGCTGAGGCTCAGGCTTCGGAGGTCAGACCCCAGGGAGAGGACTGGGGTTGGCTGCGTGAACACAGCCTGAAGTGGGCTAGTGCACCACAGCTAACCGGGAGGGAGTCTGGGGAAAAGTCTGGACCTGCCAAAGAGGCAAGAGACCATTGTTTCGGGGTGTGCAAGGAGAGGGGATTCAGAGCACCGCCTAAACGAGCACCAGAGACAGGCGTGAGCCACGGCTATCAGCGCATACACAAGAGATGGGCATGAGACACTACGGCTGCTGCTGCAGCCACCAGGAAGCCTGTGTGCAAACACAGGTCACTATCCCCTCTCCGGAGCCTGTGCAGCCCACCACCTCCCCTCCCGGGAGCCTGTGCAGCCCACCACAGCCAGGGTCCCGTGATTCAGGGACAACTTCCCCGAGAGGACACACTGCCCACCTCAGGCTGGTGCAACATCATGCTGGCCTCTGCTGCCGCAGCCTCACCCTACACTCCATACCCCTCCCTCCCCCTGGCCTGAGTGAGCCAGAGCCCCCTAATCAGCTGCTAATTTAACCCCATCCTGTCTGGGTGAAGAACAGACACCCTCAGGAGACCTACACTCAGAGGCAGGGCCAAATCCAAAGCTGAACCCCAGGAGCTGTGCAAACAAAGAAGAAAAAGGGAAATTTCTCCCAGCAGCCACAGAAGCAGAGGATTCAATCTCCACAATCAACGTGATGTACCCTGCATCTCTGGAATACCTGAATAGACAATGAATCATCGCAAAATTGAGGCAGTGAACTTTGGGAGCAACTGTAGACTTGGGGCTTGCTTTCTGCATCCAATTTGTTTCTGGCTTTGTTTATCTTACTTTAGTATTTAGAGTTTATTACTATTGGTATATTTATTGATTGATTTGGTTGCTCTCTCCCTTTTTTTTTTAAATAGATTTTTTTTCCTTTTTCTCTTTTGGTGAGTGTGCATGTGTATGCGTCTTTGTGTGATTTTGTCTGTATAGCTTTGCTTTTACTATTTGTCCTAGGGTTCTGTCTGTTCTTTTTTTGTTTTCTTTTGTTTGTTTTTTAGTATAGTTTGTAATGCTTTTTAGCATTGGTGGAATTGTTTTTTGGTGTCATTGCTCTCTTCTTTCTTTTTTTTTCCCTTTTTTATTAATTTTTAATTTTTCTTATTTTTTATTTTAATAACTTTAATTAATTAATTTATTTTTCTTTCTTTTTTTCTCCCTTTCCTTCTGAGCCATGTGGCGGACAGGGTCTTGTGCTCCGGCCAGGTGTCAGGTCTGTGCCTCTGAGGTGGGAGAGCTGAGTTCAGGACATAAGTCCACCAGAGACCTCCCAGCTCCACATAATATCAAACGGCGAAAGCTCTCCCAGAGATCTCCATCTCAACACTAAGACCCAGCTCCACTCAATGACCAGCAAGCTACAGTGCTGGACACCATATGCCAAACAACTAGCAAGATAGGAACACAACCCCACCCATTAGCAGAGAAGCTGCCTAAAATCAAAATAAGGTCACAGACACCCCAAAACACACCACCAGACATGGTCCTGCCTACCAAAAAGAGAAGATCCAGCCTCATCAGCCAGAACACAGGCACCAGTCCCCTCCACCAGGAAGCCTACATAACTGACTGAACGAACTTTAGCCACTGGGGGCAGACACCAAAAACAATGGGAACTACGAACCTGCAGCCTGCGAAAAGGAGACCCCAAACAGAGGAAGTTAAGCAAAATGAGAAGACAGAGAAACACACAGCAGATGAAGGAGCAGGGTAAAAACCCACCAGACCAAACAAATGAAGAGGAAATAGGCAGTCTACCTGGAAAATAATTCAGAGTAATGATAGTAAAGATGATCCAAAACCTTGGAAGTAGAATGCAGAAAATAAAAGCAACATTGAACAAGGACCTAGAAGAACTAAAGAGCAAACAAACAATAATGAACAACACAACAATGAAATTAAAAATTCTCTAGAAGGAATCAATAGCAGAATAACTGAGGCAGAAGAACGCATAAGTAACCTGGAAGATAAAATAGTGGAAATAACTACTGAAGAGCAGAATAAAGAAAAAAGAATGAAAAGGATTGAGGACAGCCTCAGAGACCTCTGGGACAACATTAAATATACCAACATTTGATTATAGGGGTCCAAGAAGAGGAAGAGAAAAAGAAAGGGACTGAGAAAATATTTGAAGAGACTATAGTTGAAAACTTCCCTAATATGGGAAAAGAAATAGTCAGTCAAGTCCAGGAAGTGCAGAGTCCCATACAGGATAAATGCAAGGAGAAACGTGCCAAGACACATATTAATCAAACTATCAAAAATTAAATACAAAGAAAAAATATTAAAAGCAGCAAGGGAAAAACAACAAATAACACACAAGGGAATCCCCATAAGGTTAACATCTGATCTTTCAGCAGAAACTCTGCAAACCAGAAGGGAGTGGCAGGACATATTTAAAGTGAAGAAAGGGAAAGAACTACAGCTAAGATTTTTATACCCAGCAAGGATCTCATTCAGATTTGTCAGAGAAATTAAAAACTTTACAGACAAGCAAAAGCTAAGAGAATTCAGCACCACCAAACCAGCTTTACAACAAATGCTAAAGGAACTTCTCTAGACAGGAAACACAGAGAAGGAAAAGACCTACAATAACAAACCCAAAACAGTTAAGAAAATGGTAATAGGAACATACATATCGATAACTACTTTAAATGTAAATGGATTAAATGATCCAATCAAAAGACATAGACTGGCTGAATGGATACAAAAACAAGACCTGTATATATGCTGTCTACAGGAGACCCACTTCAGACTTAGGGACACATACAGACAGAAAGTGAGGGGAAGGAAAAAGATATTCCATGCAAATGGAAATCAAAAGAAAGCTGGAGTAGCAATTCTCATATCAGACAAAATAGACTTTAAAATAAAGACTATTGGGCTTCCCTGGTGGTACAGTGGTTGAGAGTCCGCCTGCCGATGCAGGGGACACAGGTTCATGCCCCGGTCCAGGAAGATCCCACGTGCCGCGGAGTGGCTAGGCCCCGTGAACCATGGCCGCTGAGCCTGCGCGTCCGGAGCCTGTGCTCTGCAATGGGAGAGGCCACAGCAGTGAGAAGCCCACGTACCACAAAAAAATAAATAAATAAATAAAGACTGTTACAAGAGACAAAGAAGGACACTACATAATGATCAAGGGATCAATCCAAGAAGAAGATATGACAATTGTAAATATTTATGCACCCAACATAGGAGCATCTCAATACATAAGGCAAATGCTAACAGCCATAAGAGGGGAAATCAACAGTAACACAATCATAGTAGAGGACTTTAACACCCCACTTGCACAAATGGACAGATAATCCAAAATGAAAATAAATAAGGAAACACAAGCTTTAAATGATACATTAAACAAGATGGACTTAATTGATATTTATAACACATTCCATCTGAAAACAACAGAATACACTTTCTTCTCATGTGCTCATGGAACATTGGTGCGCGTCCGGAGCCTGTGCTCTGCAATGGGAGAGGCCACAGCAGTGAGAAGCCCACGTACCACAAAAAAATAAATAAATAAATAAAGACTGTTACAAGAGACAAAGAAGGACACTACATAATGATCAAGGGATCAATCCAAGAAGAAGATATGACAATTGTAAATATTTATGCACCCAACATAGGAGCATCTCAATACATAAGGCAAATGCTAACAGCCATAAGAGGGGAAATCAACAGTAACACAATCATAGTAGAGGACTTTAACACCCCACTTGCACAAATGGACAGATAATCCAAAATGAAAATAAATAAGGAAACACAAGCTTTAAATGATACATTAAACAAGATGGACTTAATTGATATTTATAACACATTCCATCTGAAAACAACAGAATACACTTTCTTCTCATGTGCTCATGGAACATTGGCCAAGATAGATCATATCTTGGGTCACAAATCAAGCCTTGGTAAATTTAAGAAAATTGAAATTGTATCAAGTATCCTTTCTGACCACAATGCTATGAGACTAGATATCAATTACTGGAGGCTAAACAATACACTACTAAATAACCAAGAGATCACTGAAGAAATCAAAGTGGACATCAAAAAATACATAGAAACAAATAACAATGAAAACATGACAACCCAACACCTATAGGAGGCAGCAAAAACAGTTTTAAGAGGGAAGTTCATAGCAGGACAATCCTACCTCAAGAAACAAGAAACATCTCAAATAAACAACCTAAGCTTACACCTAAAGCAATTAGAGAAAGAAGAACAAAAAAACCAAAATTAACAGAAGGAAAGAAATCATAAAGATCAGATCAGAAAGAAATGGAAAAGAAATGAAAGAAACAATAGCAAAGATCAATAACACTAAAAGCTGCTTCTTTGAGAAGGTAAACAAAATTGATACACCATTAGCCAGACTTATCAAGAGAAAAAGGGAGAACACTCAAATCAATAGAATTAGAAATAAAAAGGAGAAGTAACAACTGACAATACAGAAATAAAAAAGATCATAAGAGATTACTACAAGCAACTATATGCCAATAAAATGGACAATCTGGAAGAAATGGGCAAATTCTTAGAAAAGCACAACCTTCTGAGACTGAAGCAAGAAGAAACAGAAAATATAAACAGACCAATCTCAGGCACTGAAATTGAGACTATGATTAAAAATCTTCCAATAAACAAAAGCCCAGGGCCAGATTGCTTCACAGGCAAATTCTACCAAACATTTACAAAAGAGCTAACACCTATCCTTCTCACACTCTTCCAAAAGATAGCAGAGGGAGGAACACTCCCAAACTCATTCTACAAGGCCACCATCACCCTGATAACAAAAACAGACAAAGATATCACAAAGAAAGTAAACTACAGGCCAATATCACTGAGGAACATACATGCAAAAATCCTCAACAAAATACTAGCAGACAGAATCCAACAGCACATTAAAACATCATACACCATGATCACGTGGGGTTTATCCCAGGAATGCCAGGATTCTTCAATATATGCAAATCAATCAATCTGATACACCTTATTAACAAATTGAAGGAGAAAAACCATATGATAATCTCAACAGATGCAGAAAAATCTTTTGACAAATTTCAACACCCATTTATGGTAAAAATAAAAACCCTCCAGAAAGTAGGCATAGAGGGAACTTACCTCAACATAATAAAGACCATATATGACACACCCACAGCCAACATCATTCTCAATGGTGAAAAACTGAAACCATTTCCTCTAAGATCAGGAACAAGACAAGGTTCTGAACTCTCACCACTATTATTCAACATAGTCTTCGAAGTTTTAGCCACAGCAATCAGAGAAGAAAAAGAAATAAAAGAAATCCAAATTGGAAAAGAAGTAAAACCATCACTGTTTGCAGATGACATGGTACTATACATAGAGAATCCTAAAGATGCTACCAGAAAACTACTAGAGCTAATCAATGAATTTGGTAAAGTAGCAGGATACATAAATAATGCACAGAAATCTCATGCATTCCTATACACTAATGATGAAAAATCTGAAAGAGAAATTAAGGAAACACTCCCATTTACCATTGTAACAAAAAGGATAAAATACCTAGGCATAAACCTACCTAAGGAGACAAAAGACCTGTATGCAGAAAACTATGACACTGATGAAAAAAATTAAGAATGATACAAACAGAGGGAGAAAAAAATATTTGCAAACGAAGCAACTGACAAAGGATTAATCTCCAAAATCCATAAGCAGCTCATGCAGCTCAATATCAAAAAAAAAAAACCCATTTTTCACAGACTACAACAAAAAATTTCACAATTTGTTTGGAAACACAAAAGATCCCGATTAACCAAAGCAATCTTGAGAAAAAAAAAACAGAGTGGGAGGAATCAGGCTCCTGGACTTCAGACTATACTACAAAGCTACAGTAATCAAGACAGTATGGTACCG